>NC_134790.1:17449651-17492151 GCF_046742065.1 Oratosquilla oratoria
CCCTGGGTGGGATTCGAACCCGGACCCCCGTAGTGGCAGCCTGGAACTCTACCACTGCGCCACGAGTGTGTACGCGCGGGTGAGGGGGTGTGGGGGTTAGCGTCATCGGAGGAACTCTGCCTTCGCTGAAGTACAGACGATCGGGATGTTCTTTCCACGCTTCGAGGGTTTCCGTGGGCGCGGTTTTGCGGCGGTGGAGTTGCGGTTTCCCTCCTGATGGAGCAAGAGCGTTCCCTCACGGATTCGTCGTTCCGTCTGTCTGTCTGTCTGTCTGTCTGTCTTGAGTCTTTTGGGTTTTATTTCGTATCGGAAGTGTATTGCTTTCTCGAACGCCGGATCACGTGATGTTGGCGTCTTTAAAAAAAAATCTGTCTTTTTTTCTTATTCTAATTCGTCTTTTTTCTTCGTCTTTTTTCTTCTTTGTTCTTTTCTTTTTTCTTTTTTTTTCTTCATTGCTATAGTGAATTGTTACGGACGTGAATTAAGTCTGATACGAAAAGAGTCAATATAGACAAGTAACTAATTTCAATAGTTCGTAAAATGTGTGTAATTCACGTGCTGGTCTCCTGATCGACAGCTACTACCCTCCCGGATGAGAGCTCAAAGCTCATATATTACCCGTGTGTGTGTGTGTGTGTGTATGTGTGTGTGATTTACCATGGTCTTGGATCACGTGTTGGACTCATGATCGACAGTTATTTCCCTCCCTCAGAGTTCATATATGACCGATCTATGGGTAATACTATGACCTTACACGCACATACACACATACACACCCAACTCCCCTCCCACGAGAGTTGGAGTAACGAGTCACAACGCAGCGATACTGAAATTATTTCAGCCCCGGGCGGGATTCGAACCCGGACCGCCTTAGTGGCAGACAGGAACTCTGCCACTGTGTGTGTGTGTGTGTGCGCACGTATTATACATTATACCGTCATCTTTCGTATGCTTGAATACGGCCCCTGGTTGTTGCTCCTTGAGACGCTATCAAGAGGGCGTTACTCCACAGGAGGAAAGCTTTGGAATGTCCATCTAAGATCTTACCATTAGATCGAGCGCACGCCACAGATGATGGGAGCACCGATCGAAACCATCTGGCCAAGTTGGAAAAAAAAAAAAAAAAAAAAAAATGGCGATTAAACTTACCGCTACTTGGATAACAACGATACAGCTTTTTAGTTGACCAATTATTATTATTTACTTTATTTTATTTTATTTTATTTTTTAGGTGTTCTACTTTTTATTTGGTCTTTAGCTGTCCGATTTATCTTAGTTGACCGGTTTTTTTTTTCTTTTTTTTTAGATCTTCGATGTTTTAATTGACTTTAGGTCTCCAATTTTTAGGTGTCCGTTTATATATATATATATATTGGGGGGGGGGTCTGGAACCTACTACCGAGCAATACCGTGCTGCTGCTGTCATAGGACCTCAATCTCGCTGACCAATCCATCACACTTGATGGAGATGACTCATAAAGTATCATGGACTACCTGGTTCGAGAGTATCAAGCGCAGAGCGTCCCTTGCGGCCACTGGACTTCTCGATCTCCGTTTGTGACTTAAACCCCTTCGTTACTCGACTTACGAACATAGTCGTAAGTCACGGTGGCGTCCTCTCGACTTACGGACACTGTCGTAAGTCACGGTGACGTCGTCTCGACTTATGAACATTGTCGTAAGTCGAGGCAACGTCGTCTCGACTTACGAACATTGCCGTAAGTCTCGGTGACGTCGTCTCGACTTACGAACATTGTTGTAAGTCTCGGTGACGTCTCGACTTACGAACATTGTCGGAAGTCGCGGTGACGTCGTCTCGACTTACGAGGATTGCGTAAGTCACGGTGATGTCGTCTCGACTTACGAACATTGCCATAAGTCGCGGTGACGTCGCCTCGACTTACGAACACTGTCGGAAGTTGCCGCGACGTCGTCTCGACTTACGAACACTGTCGGAAGTCGCCGTGACGTCGTCTCCCCTTCCCTCTGCCGAACTTTCCTCCCCCCACCCCCTCTAAGGCCCTCCGCGCACCCCCATGCTCGCATGCCGCTTCACTTCCTCCTCCTCCTCCACCTCTTCCTCCTCCTCTTCTGAGTTGACCAGAGCGCAGGTTTTCTCATGTCCAGCTCCCACCACGTCCTTTCCGCCTCTTCCTCCTCTCCCTACTCCTTCCCCTCCCTCCTCCTTCCACACACTCCTCCTTCCACACACTCCTCTTTCCCCTCATCTGGCCCCCCTCTTCTTCATCCTCCCTCCTCCCTCGACTTCATCCTATCTCCTCCCTCTCTTTCACCCTCCCTCCTTTCCCCCCCACTTTCCCCTCCCTCTTTCCTCCCTCCTCTGTCTCTCCCCTGTCCTCCCACTTCTTCCTCCCTCCAGTCCTCCCCCTTCTTCTTCCTCCTCTTTCCTCCTTCTTCCTCTCTCCTCTTTGCCCCCTTTTCTTCCTCTCTCTGCTTTTCTCCCTCCTCCGCTCCTTCCTCCACTCCCCCCTCTTCCTCCTAGTCCTACTCTCCTTCCTCTTTCCTCCATCGTCTCCCTCCCCGTCCTCCTCCTCCGTCTCCTCCCCCTCACTGCTCTCCTCTTCTCTCTGCCTCCCCCTCCTTTCCTCTATTTCCTCTCTTCATCCACGCCCTCCTCTCTTCCATTTCCTCTCTTCATCCACGCCCTCCTCTCTTCCATTTCCTCTCTTCATCCACGCCCTCCTCTCTTCCATTTCTTCCTCTTACCACGCCTTTTTCCATACTCGTCTCACTCCTCCACTTCCTCCTCCACTTCCTCCTCCTCCTCCTCCTCGTTCTCGTCCTCCACCACTTCCATCGCAGTCTGTCATGATGACCCCCCTCCCCCCTCCCCATCCTCCGCGATTGATTCCCTCCACCTCACCACTGCATCTCCCTCCATCCATCCCTCCACCCCTCCCTCCATACCTCCCACTCCTCCCATGGCGTCGTTCTCCACATAACACACCTAGGTCAGGGTTTGGGAGGCGGGAGGCTAGGGGGGGGGGCTTCGTTCCTCTCTCATGTCCTGACTTTCCTTTAGACATGTTTTTCCCCACGTCATATTCTCCTTCCCTACACCTTCCTCTTCCCTACCCCTAATCTACATCTCCCCCTACCCCTCCTCTCCCCTACCTCCTCTCCCCCTACCCCCTCTCCCCCTCCTCTCCCCTACCTCCTCTCCCCTACCTCCTCTCCCCCTACCCCCTCTCCCCCTACCCCCTCTCCCCCTACCCCTTCTCCCCCTACCCCCTCTCCCCCTACCCCTCCTCTTTCCCTACCCCTCCACTCCCCCTATCCCTCCTCTCCCCCTGCCCCACCGCTCCCCCGTCCCTCCTCTCCCCCGTCCCTCCTCTCCCCCTGCCCCTCCGCTCCCCCTACCCCTCCTCTCCCTCTGCCCCTCCTCTCTCCATGCCCCTTCTTTCCCCATGCCCCTCCTCACCCCCTGCCCCTCCTCTCTCCATGCCCCTTCTTTCCCCATGCCCCTCCTCACCCCCTGCCCTTTCTCTCCTCCCTACCTCACTTCCACCTTTCCTCTCCCCCTACCCCTCCTCTCCCCACCCCTCCTCTCCTCTACCCCTCCTCTCCCCTACCCCTCCTCTCCCCTACCCTTCCTCTCCCCAACACTTCCTCTCTACATATCTCTCCTCTCCCCTACCCTTCCTCTCCTCTCCCCCTATCACTCCTCTCCCACTATCACTCCTCTCCCCCTATCACTCCTCTCCCCTATCACTCCTCTCCACCTACCTTTCCTCGCTCCCACCTCTCCTTTCTCCCACTTCACTCTCTCCCTCTACCTCCTCTCCTTTCCTCGTTTCTTTCCCTCTCCTCCCCTTCCCTTCCGCTCTCCCTCTCCTCCCCTCCTCCCCTTCCACTCTCCCTCTCCTCCCCTTCCCCCCTTCCGCTCTCCCTCTCCTCCCCTTCCCCCCTTCCGCTCTCCCTCTCCTCCCCTTCCCCCCTTCCGCTCTCCCTCTTCTCCCCTTCCCCCTTCCGCTCTCCCTCTTCTCCCCTTCCCCCCTTCCGCTCTCCCTCTTCTCCCCTTCCCCCCTTCCGCTCCCCCTCTCCTCCACTCTCCCCCTCCTCCACTCTCCCCCTCTCCCCTCCCTGAAACCCTCATTGTACCCCTCTCTCCATCACCTCCCTCTCCCTTTCCCCTCATCTCACACTCCTCTCCTACCCCCTCTTTCACACCCCTCTCCCCTCCCCCTTTCTCACCCCCCTCTCCCTCTCTCTCTTTTTCCTTTTCCCTCATCTATTCCATTCCTCGTTTCCATCGCCCTTTCCCTTCCCACTTTCCCTTCCCGTTTCCCATCCCTTCTACATTTGCCTGCCTTCTCTTCATCTTCCTCTCTTCTCTCTTTTCCTTCCCTTTCTCCCCCCTCCTTCTCTCCCCCTTCTTCTCTTCCTTCTTCTTCTCTTCCCCGTCCCTCTCTTCCCCTTCCCTCTCTTCCCCCACCCTCTCCTCCCCATCCTTCTCTTCCTCTCTTCCCCACTCCCTCTCTTCCTCTTCCCTCTCTTCCCTCTTTCTCTCTTCCCCAATCCCTCTCTTCCCCACTCCCTCTCTTCCCCACTCCCTCTCTTCCATCCTGTCCGGCCTCCTGTATCTCAACCTACTGATTTCTCAACACCCCATTTCCTTCTCTCTCTCTTCCATTCTTTCCCCTCTCCCTTCCCCTCTCCCTTCCCCTCTCCCTTCCCCCCTCTCTTCCCCCCTCTCTTCCCCCCTCTCTTCCCCCCTCTCTTCCTCCCTCTCCCTCCTTCCTCTCCCTTACCCTCTCCCTCCTTCCTCTCCCTTACCCTCTCCCCATCCCTCTCCCTTACCCTCTCCCCATCCCTCTCCTTCCTTCTTTCTCCTTCTTCTCCTTCCTCCCTCCTTTTACCCCCTACCTTTCCTTCCGCCTTCTTCTACACCTTTCCTCCCTCCCTCCTTCTAACCCGGTTTTCCCCCCAAAGGTTCCCCCCATTGCTTCATTCCTCTCTTCCTCCTCCTCCTCCTCCTTTTCACTTCTCTCTTCCTTTTTCCTTTCTCCTTCCCCATCCCCCTCACCTCATCATCCCCCTCTCTCCTCCTCCTCATCCCCCTCTCTCCTCTTCCTCATCCCCCTCTCTCCTCCTCCTCATCCCCCTCTCTCTTCCTCAACCCCCTCTCTCCTCCTCCTCATCCCCCTCTCTCCTCCTCCTCACCCCCCTCTCTCCTCTTCATCCCCCTCTCCTCCTCATCCCCCTCTCCTCCTCCTCCTCATCCCCCTCTCCTCCTCCTCCTCATCCCCCTCTCCTCCTCCTCATCCCCCTCTCTCCTCCTCCTCATCCCCCTCCCTCCTCCTCCTCATCCCCCTCTCTCCTCCTCCTCCTCCTCCTTCCCCTCTCTCCTCCTCCTCCTTCCCCTCTCTCCTCCTCCTCCTTCCCCTCTCTCCTCCTCCTCGTCCCCCCTCTCCTCCTTGTCCCTCTCTCTCCTGATCCTCCCAATTCCTCCGCTGCAGTTTTCTCGTCTCCTTTCTCTTCCTCCACCACCCTCTGCCCCTCCCTCTCCCTCCCTTTCCCCCTCTCCCCGTCTCTCTTTTTCACCCTGTCCCTCCCTCTCCCTCCCCCTGTCTCTCTGTCACTTTCGTTATCTCCCCCCCCCCTCTCTCTCTCTCTCTCTCTCTCTCTCTCTCTCTCTCTCTCTCTCTCTCTCTTCTCTCCACCCTCACCTCTTGGTGAGTAAGCAGCTCCATGTAGCTGAGGGCGTGGACATTGGCCTGAACAGAATATAGAAAGTATCTCACTGCATTGAGGGCTTGGGACGTCACAATTCTCTCACGATTTTCTCACGATTGAAGCCGCGGCTCGCTGCAAGCCTCCCCCGCTTTCCCCCCCTCCTCCTCCCCCGCCTCTTCCCCCTCCGCCTTGCCCCTCCTAGCGTTGCCATGACAACCGAAGCCCCGACTCGCGTCCTCTGTCACCTCACGGTTTCCGAAAACTGAATTGCGAAGAGCTTACCGCTTCCTGACTCCCAGGGACTCTCAGGGACTCCTAGGGACTCCGTGTCCCCGATATACTCCCCAGCACCCTTCCCTCCTATCCCTCTCCCACGGCCTACTCCCTCACACCTCCCTACTCCATCCTCCCACCTCCTTCCCATTTCGCATCGCTTATCAGCTGACACTCCCTAACTCGTTCTCACGTCCCCCCCCCCTCTCTCTCTCTCTCTCTCTCTCTCTCTCTCTCTCTCTCTCTCTCTCTCTCTCTCTCTCTCTCTCTCTCTCTCTCTCTCTCTCACACACACACACACACACACACCACACACACACACACACACACACACACACACACACACACACACACACACACACCCACCACACACACACAGTTGGTAGAGCTCCTGGCCGCCACTACGGTGGTTCGGGTTCGAATCCCGCCCATGACTGAAACAACTTAAGTATCGCTGCGGTGCGAGTCGTTACTCCAACTCCCGTGGGCGGGAAGTTGGGGTGCATGTGCGTGTAAGATCACAGTATTACCCACAGATCGGTTATATATGAGCTCTGAGCTCTCTTCCGGGAGGGAATAGCTGTCGATCACGACCCTATCACGTGATCCAAGACAATAGTGAGTCATACACACACGCACACACACACACACACACACACACACACACACACACACACACACACACACACACACACACAGAAACCTTACCTAACAAAACATAACTTAGGTTATCCAGCCAAACTTCACATCGCATGACCTCTCCTGACCTAAGGTCACATAACCTAAGACGACCAAACGACCCCTTCCCTTGGCAGGGAGATAGGCAACTCTTTCTCAACCCCCCCCCTCTCTCTCTCTCTCTCTCTCTCTCTCCCTCTCTCTCTCTCTCTCTCTCTCTCTCTCTCTCTCTCTCTCTCTCTCTCTCTCTTCTCTCCTTTCCGTTTTCATCCTCTTTGTTCCCCTTCTCCTCCTCCTCTTCCTCCTCCTCCTCCTCCTCCTCCGCCGCCGCCTCCTCCTCCTTCATGTCTTCCTCCAATCGTTACTCCCGCCCATGCTTCAGTCCTTAACCCCCCTCTTTCTCCTCCCCCCTCCCCCCATCCTGATCACTCTTCTTATCTTTTTCATTATTTCGTTTCTCCTCTTGTGCTCTTCTTCTTTCTCCTTTTCTCCTTTTTGTGCACTTCTGCCTTTTCCCCTCTTTCGTTTTCTCTCCACTCCCCTCTTTCCTCTTTAGCCCTCTTCCTTCCCCTTCTTTCTCCCCTTCTTCCCACTTTCTTTCACCTCTTCTCCATCCTCCTACTCCATTTCCCCATTCTCTATCCCCTTCGTTTCCCCTCTCCCCTCTCTTTCCCCCTCTCTTTCCCCTTTCAGAGGAATACGGAGGAGATGCATATTCCTACAGACTTATTGGTCCTTACGGGGCTGCTACCTTTTCCTTTCCCCTTTCCCTCCTACCTTTTCCTCTCCCCTTCTCCTTTCCCCCTCCCCTTCCCCCTTACCTTCCCTCTTCTCTTTCCCCTTCCCTTTCCCCTTCCCTTTCCCCATCCCTTTCCCCATACCTTTCCCCTTCTCTTTCCCCTTCTCTTTCCCTTTTCCCCTTTCCCCTTTCCCATTCCGTTCCCCCCCTTTCCCCTTTCCTTACCTCCTTTCCCTTACCACCATTTCTTCCCCCCATTCCCCCCTCAAATACCTTTCCCTTCCCCCTTTCCTTCCTCTTCCCTTTCCCCCCATCACCCCCCTCGTTTTCTCCCCTCCCTCCCTCCCTCACCCACTCTCGTCCTCTCTTGGTCTCCGATGACTCACGTCACATGTCACATGACGTCATACGGTGTGTGTGTGCGTGCGCGCGCACCGCACATACGGAAAGTGTTAACCGATATGCCTAACAAAGTTGTTTTCTCTGGGCGGGAACGAAATTGACCCGAGGAAAGCAGAACAAAATCGCAAGAGACCCCAGATAACGGTGATAAGAGTTCTTCACGATTCTGCGAAGAACAGTGAGCTGATAACATCCACCACCGCCGCGAAAATTCTGTGGTTAAAAGGTTGGGTCACATGAAGACTTGTCACCCCAGAACGCTCACATGAAGAATCGTCACCTCATGAGATCCCACATGAAGAATTGTCACCCCAGAACGCTCACATGAAGAATCGTCACCCCATGAGATCCCACATGGAAAATCGTCACCCCAGTACGCCGAATATCAACCGTGGATTAAAGATTAGGTTAGGTTGAATGAGGATTATGCTTATTGTCATCAACTTATGCAATAGAAGAATCGTAAACCCAGGATGGCCCACATGAAGAATCGTCACCCTAGGATAGCCCACATGGAGAATCGTCACTGTCGAAGTCTAGGCTAACGATTCTTCAGGTAATCCAAAAGGTTTACTTGGGTTTAGTCTCGTTCTTGGTTTAACGTGTCTAGGAAAGCGTCATTGGCAATCTCACTGGCGTACACCCAGCTTATCCCCATCCAAATTCATCTTCACCCATTGATTGAACCGAGAGGTGCGCGTGCACACACACACACACACGCACACACACACACACACACACACACACACACACACACACACACACAGAGAGAGAGAAACACCTTATTTATCTAACTAAACAACTTAGTTTATCCAGCCTAACGTTACATCAGGTCACATAACCTAACGTGACCGCTCTCTCTCTCTCTCTCTCTCTCTCTCTCTCTCTCTCTCTCTCTCTCTCTCTCTCTCTCTCTCTCTCTCTCTCTCTCTCTCTCTCTCTCTCTCTCTCTCTCTCTGAAGGCGGAATAGAGAGGGCGGAGCAAGTTTCTGTACCCTTCCCCTTATCTATTTATTGATTTTATTTATTTATTTGCTTGTTCATTTATTTTTCTATTTTTTTTCCCGCAACCGACCTAGTTATGGACCAAAGGGTCTCCTGTCGTTCAGCGAGCGCCGGCGGCGGCGCCGCCTGCTGGAGGTTCGCGGGAACTTGAGGAATCGTTCCCGGGCACCTCACATCACCCCTGGCGACGCCAAAGATGCCCCCCCCCCCTCTTCGTGATCTCCTCTTGGCACCGCCCGCTCCTAATAAGGGCGTGTTTCCTGATTTGTATGTATGAACTGGTCCAGACCGAAGCAAGGTTGTGGCCCTCCCTCCCTCCCTCCCTTCCTCCCTTCTTCCCTCCTGTCTTCCCCTTCTTCCCCTTCTTCCCTCCCTTCCTCCTCTTCTTCCCTTCCTTCCTCCCCTTCTTCCCTTTCTCCCCTTCTTCCCTTTCTCCTCTTCTTCCCTTTCTCCTCTTCTTCCCTTCCTTCCCTTCTTCCCTTCTTCCCCTTCTTCCCTTCCTCCCTCTCCCTCCCTCCCCTTCTTCCCTTCCTCCCTCCCCTTTTTCCCTTCCTCCATCCCATTCTCCCCTCCCCTCCATTCCTTCCCTTCTTCCCTTCCTCCCCTCCCTTCCTCCCTTCCCTTCCTCTCCCTCCCTCCCCTCCCTTCCCTTCCCTTCCTCTCCCTCCCTTCCTCCCTTCCTCCCTTCCCTTCCCTTCCTCTCCCTCCCTTCCTCCCTTCCCTCCCTCCCCCTCCCTCCCTTCCTCCCCTTCTTCCCTTCCTCCCATTCTTCCATTCCTCCCCTTCTTCCCTTCCTCCTCCTCCCTCCCTTCCTTCCCTTCTTTCCCTCCCTCCCTTCCTTCCCTTCTTCCCTTCCTCCCCCTCCATCCCTCTCTTCCTCCCCATCCTCCCCCTCCCTTCCTTCCCTCCTTCCCTTCCTCCCCTCCTTCCCTCTCTTCCTCCCCTTCCTTCCCCTCCCTCCCTTCTTCCCTTCCTTCCCTTCCTTCCCTTCCTCCCCCTCCCTCCCTCCCATCCTCCCTTCCCTTCCCTCCTCTCCTTCCCTTCTCCCCGTACCGTTCCCCCCCCACACCCGCCGTTATAGCGCCTCCCTGTGGTCCACTGTCCTCCCCCTTAATTCACGAGATGGACCCCAAGTGCCTTCGTTAGCCCCCTCCCCCTCTCCCCCAACAACCGACCATCCTTCTCCTAAACTTCCTCCCTTTCTCTCCCCCCACCCCCTTCCCTTTCATCGTTTTCTCCCTCATTTCATCTCTTCTCTCCCTCTCTCATGTTCTCCCCTTTTCTCCCCATCATCTCTCCCCTCTTCTCTCCTGTTGGCGTCATCGCAAGCGTGCTGGTCTCGCATTTGATTGGTTGTGGGTTCGAGTCCCGCCAGTGACTGTTATTACCTGCCCCAACAGTCTAAGAGCGTAGGGCATAGGTCTACGGCTACGGCCGCAGATACTCAGCGTCTCCTGGCGTAGGCTAACCGCCATTTTCTTTCTCTTACACACTGTCTCGCTCTCGTTCTCTCTCACTTTCAGTCTTCCTACATTTCTCTTTACACTTCCCCGTTTCCTCCCCTTTCCTCTCGTTTCCTCTCCCCCATATTCTCCCCCCCCATTACCCCCCCCCCTAAGGCGCTCCCACAGTCCTCGATCCCCCTCTTTCTCCTTTCTCTTCCTCCTCCTCCTCTTCCTCCTCCTCTTCCTCTTCATCTTCCTCCTCCTCTTCCTCCCTCTCTTCCTCCTCTTCCTCCCTCTCTTCCTCCTCTACCTCCTTCCTCCTCCTCATCTTCCTCCTCCTCATCTTCCTCCTCCTCATCTTCCTCCTCCTCATCTTCCTCCTCCTCCTCTTTCTCCTCCTCGTCCTCCTCCTTTTCCCCCTTTTCTTCCTCGTCCTCCTCCTCCTCCTCGCTCTCCTCATCTTCCTCCTCCTCCTCGCCCTCCTCCTCATCTTCCTCTTCCTCCTCATCTTCCTCATCCTCCTCGTCTCCCTCCTCCTGCTCCTCCTCCTCCCTTCCCCAGTGCTCACACGGAGCGTGGCATTGACATTATCATCCAATTATCCGCCCTCCCCCCTCCCCCCTCCCACGCCCCAACTTCTTCTCTTACTTATCTTTACATTTCCCTTTCTCGCTCTCCTCTCGTCTTCTCTCTTCTTGTCCTCTTTATTTCTCTTCTTTACTCCTTCCCACCTCTCTTAAAAAAGATTACAAAGGCGGTGCATGCCGACAGGAGACCTTTTGGTCCATATCTAGGTCGGGTGCGAAAAAATTATAATAATGATAAATAGATAAATAAAAATAATATTTTCTGTCCCTGCTCTCTTCTTTCCTTGGCCTTCTCTCCTCTCTTCTCCTGTTTTCCTCTCCTCTTCTTCCATATAAAGTATAAACCAGCTAAGCTTTTTGCAGTCGTAGTTTAGTGACGCCCCTATGGACCAGAGCCACGTTCTTCTTCTTCTTCTTCTTCTTCTTCTTCTTCTTCTTCTTCTTCTTCTTCTTCTTCTTCTTCTTCTTCTTCTTCTTCTTCTTCTTCTTCTAATAATAATAATAATAATAATAATAATAATAATAATAATAATAATAATAATAATAATAATAATAATAATAATAATAATAATAATAATAATAATAATTAATAATAATAATCGGAGAAAAACCTCCATTCTTAACTTCTTTCCTTTCTGCTGACATCTCTCTCTCTCTCCTTGTATATCTCACCTCTTCGGTGCCATTTTGGCGCCAAGGATAGAAACGCAGGTTATTGGCGACGTAACACAAAATACTCCACTTCCACCTGTGTCCCACCCAACCACCAGGTGTTCTCCCCCCCTTCCCCTCTCTCCCTCCGGGGGGGGGGAGGTCAGCCATCTTGTTCCTACCTGAGACGACCAATATCCCAGATGACTTATCCTCCTCCTCCTCTTCCTCCTCCTCCTCTTCCTCTTCCTCCTCCTCTTCCTCCTCCTCCTCCCCCCTTGCTCCGCCCCCTCCTACTTTTCGTCTTCATCCTCCTCTTCTTTACCCATTTTTTTTTTATTAATTTTCTTTCTCCTTCCTATCTTCCCTCTTCTCCCCTTCCTCCTTCTCCTCCACACTCCTCCCACTCCCTTCCTCCTCTTCCGGTATGACCCCCGCTCCGCGTCCTCCCTCCCTCCCTCCCCCCTCCTCCTCCTTCTCCATCCTTTCCTCCCTATTCCTTCTCTTCTTCCTTCCATTCTTCCTTTCCCTTCCTCTCTTCCCTTTTGATTATGGTGGTGCTGTTCCTCCTTGCCCTCCTGCTCTTGCTCCTCCTCTTCCTCCTCCTCCCCACCCCTCCTCTTCCTCCTCCCCACCCCTCCTCCTCCTCCTCGCCTCCCTCCTACTACAGTCCTCCATGCCCTCCTCCTCACCCTCCTAGACTTCCTCCTCCTCTTCCTCCTCCTTCCTCTTCCTCCACCTCGCCGCCCTCCTCTTCCTTCTCCTCCTCCTCACCTTCCTCCTCCTCCTCTCTCCTCCCCCCGTATGGGGGTATTGACTACACAAGTTTCACGCAGTCGATACCTGAGGGAGGAGGAGGAGGAGAAGGAGGAGGAATCGATGCCGGGCGCCTGCGAGTGATGTGCTTCAACCAACAAAAAGGACGTCGGATGGAATCCTCTCCCTGTTGCCCATTTTCAGTACATGTCACCTCCCGTACGTTCATCTGGAAGTGCAGCCCTGAGGGGTTGACACTTGGTTCCCGGATCGATTTCGTTTTACCTCGTCTTCACGTAAGGGGAACTGACAACCGGTGACTGCTCGTACACAGACAGTGTTTCGGAGATTCTTGTAACAAATCTATGACAGGTACGAGGACCGTTGCCAGTTACTGTGGGGCTGAGGGTTACCAATCGGTGTCACCCCTACGGCTCAGATAAACTTATACTGATCAGTTGCCCCCCCCACACTTTCCTCCTCCTCCCTTTCCTCCCCCTCCCCTCCCTCATCTCCCCTCACCCTCGTCTCCCCTCATCCTCATCTCCTCTCACCCTCACCTCCCCTCATTTTACATCCTCCTCTCCTTCCTCTTCTTCCCCTCCTTTTTCCTCTTCCCCTCCTTTCTCCCCTTTCCCTCCTATCTCCCCCTCCCCTCCCCTCCCCTCCTATCATTCCCGCAGCCCCTAATCACCCCATGATCCTTCCTCCTCTTCCCCTCCCCTCTTTTCCCCTCCTTCCCTGCTTCCCTCCTCTCCTCCTCATCTATCTTCTCGTTCCTTTCCCTCTTATTCTCCTCCTCTCCTCTTCCTAATTTTTCTCTTCCTTCTCATCTTCCTCCTTCCTTTTCTCTTGCCACTGTTTCTCCTTCTCTACCATATCTTCCTCCTCTACCTTATCTTCCCCCTCTTCCTCCTCCTCTACCCTATCTTCTTCCTCCTCCTCCCACTCCTCCTCTACTTTATCTTCCTCCTCTGCCTTATCTTCCTCCTACCTTCCTCCTGAGCATTATCTTCCTACTCCTCCACCTCCTCCTCCTCCTCTACCTTTCTCCTCCTCCTCCTCCTCCTCTGCTTTATCTTCTTCCTCCTACCTTCCTCCCCCTCTACCTTATGTACCTCCTCCTCTGCCTTATCTTCCTCCTCCTCCTCCACCTTCCTCCTGCTCTACCTTATCTTCCTCATCCTGTTTTACCTAGTCCCCCTTTTTTTCGTCCTTCTCCTCTTCCTCCTCCTCCTCCTCCACCTCTTCATCCTGTGTATCTTCCTGTTCTTCCTCTTCACCTTCCTCTTGCTGCTCTCCTCCCGTCCCTCAGATTGGCCCTCTACTTCGCCTTTGTCCACCAGAGCCTCGTTACGGGTTCCTCTTGATCGCTGCCACACCCAACCGTCCTAGTTAGTGACACACACACACACACACACACACACACACACACACACACACACACACACACACACACACACACACACACACACACACACACACACACATTTACACATACAAGCACATTCAATTTATATACATACATATATATATATATAGTACTTATAAACGTATAAATACATGCGTATATATATATATATATATATATATATATATATATATATATATATATATATGTATATAACACATTAAGTTTTTTCAATCAATCATGTATTCCTTCAAGTTTCACAACGATGATGACAAAAACCAGTCACAGGAAGCAATCCTGGTCAAAGGCTCTCTAAACAACTTTCTTTTTAGTCTGAAGGTCCCTAACTTAACTGCATTTGGTTAACCGGAACTGGATTTAGGCGAGATCAGGTAGACACGGGTTCGGCACCTGACCATCGCCCAGCCCTCAGGTTCAAATGTTCGTGTCGTTTGAACATTTTTTTTCTTATCACCAAGATACACAAATCATCTCAAAAACTGTTACCTGTGTACCCAGGGTGAAATTATATATGGATGCATATACATACATACATACATATACCAAAGGCTTTTTCCCCCATATAAGGGAGGTAGCCAAAAAACAAAGGCATAAAAACCACTCCCACCCATTCCATCCCTATCACACTCCACTCCCCTCCACCCTCTTCCCTCCCTCTTATCTTGGCACCTCCTGGATGACGGGTCATCCCTGCATCTTGTCCACTGCCTTGGGTCAGAAGCAGTGTCGCAAGACACAGCACATCCACAGCAAGGCCGCTTCATTAAATCGGCGACCCCCCCCCTCTCCAAATAAAACGTGTGTGATTCACCATGGTATTGGATCAGATGATGGATGTTTTATTTTTCATTAATAAAACTGGTATTGTCAACCAGTACTTGCTCATTTGAATCATAATAATTCTTTCCTAAGTTTGGGTTAGGGCAGCGGTGTTGATTTAGTAAGTTTTAAGAATTACGTCCTATGGGCGGGACCATTTCAACGGAAACGTATGCACTAGCCTTGTACTAAACGCCCTAAACAAAAGCTATCGACATTGTTGGACTAATGACTACAGAGACCAGATATTGCAGACATATCACTACTTCCACAAACACAACTACTACCTCGTCCCTAAACATCTCTAGAAAATAGTAATAATAATCTCCCCTTCCTCTTTCTTCTCAGCAGAAGAGAAAATGGAAAATATTGTCACAACTTCCACTCGAAAATTCAACAAACATGGCCGTCGCCCGCCTAAACCTGGCGTCCTCCGGAAGTGACGTCATGTCGCTTTCGTCAACCCCCGCTTGGCGGTTGGAAGGTTTGGGGCTTGCTCGAGTGAAAAACAGCAGACAGCGTAGCAGGAACCTGGATATTAAAACCTAAACAGGTTGGCAGGTGCTTCAGTAGCGAAACATCACGAGGGACAAAGAACTGCGTCGACATTTGTGATGGCATCATCATTGTGCTACCGTTGAAATCACCGCCAACACTACTAACAACAAAAACAGCAACAGCAACAATAACAACAGTAGCAATAGCGGGAGGACAACTAAACCACGATAACAACAACAACAACAGTAACAATAACGCAACCACAGCCGACTTCAATGCCTCCCTCGTTCTTTTCCTGGTACATCTAAACTCCCCCTCCCATGCTACCACAAGTACAAACAAGCGCTCAGACTCATACATACACACACATGTACACATGCGCACACACCTACATACACGCGACTACTCGCGTGCGCGCGCGCACACACACACACACACACACACACACACACACACACACACACACACACACACATACATAGCATGACCCATAGATCGGTCATACGAGCTCTGAGCTCTCTTTCGGGAGGGAAATAGCTGTCGATCACGAGTCCAACACGCGATCCAAAGACCAAGGTGAATACACACACACACACACACACACACACGCACGCACGCACGCACAGGCCGCACGAAAGAATACGTCGCAATGATATTGTAGATTATATATCTACACCACATTGAGCCTATTATTCTGTGAGGATGATTTGAGGGAATTGATCAAAAGAATGGCTTCCACTCCCATTCACTACTCCCCTCCCTCCCTCCCTCCTTCCCTCCCTCCCTCCTTCACCCGCTTTTCCATTTCTTGCGGCTGGGGGCAGTTTCTTACCACCCGGCCTTGCCTCATACCGATAATAATCCACTTTGAATTTTTTTTACCACCGATTTCTGGTTCTTTATCCGCCCCCCCCCTCCCTCTAACCGTCTATTTCCAAATATGAATTCGTATTATAATTTTATATATTTGTTTTGTTTATTTGTTTATTTTGTTTATTTGTTTCTTCGTTTGTTTTTATTTTTCCAATCGTGTGTGCGCGCGCGCGCAACCTGTCACTGTGACCCAGACCAGCTTAAATATGGAAATGAGAAGGGAGTACACACACACACACACACACACACACACACACACACACACACACACACACACACACACACACGACTCGGTGGCGCAGTTGGTAGAACGCTGAACTGCCACAATAGTGGCCCGCAGTTCTCGGTTCGAATCCTGCCCAGGGCCGAAATTATTTCGGTACCGCTGCGCTTCGGGTCGTTACTCTGACTCTCGTGGGCGGGGAGTTGGGTGTGTGTGTGTGTGCAAGGTCATAGCATTACCCATAGATCGGACCTACGAGCTCTGAGCTCTCTTCCAGGAGGGAAATAGCTGTCGATCACGAGTCCAACACGTGATCCAAAGACCAAGTGAATACACACACACACACACACACACACACACACACACACACACACACACACACACACACACACTTCTTCCATTTTGTTGGCTAATGAGGTAACATTAGATAGTATGATGGAGGGTAGGCTGTACCAAACGCGTGGAACTTCATTGAGATTTCGTTGTCTTGGCTCAACTTTTCCTATTTTGGTAGCACTTCTTTTATTTTTAATCACAGGCACTGTTCGGGTAATTTTTGAACCACCGCGTCGGCCACGATTGCGAAAAGAAGTTTCACACACACACACACACACACACACACACACACACACACACACAGATAGAGAGAGAGATTTATTGACAAACACTTAGTGATGTATATTTTAAGAAAATCCCCAAAACGTTAATCTGCTAAGGATTGATTAATAAATTAATTAATTACAACGTAATTAAGAAAACCTCATCCTTCTTGACGAACTCGTTTAGTGTTTAGTCCTTAACTCTGATCAAGGCTAGACAACTTTATTCGTAGTAAAGGCACCTTATCAGTCAGTCCTCTTTAACATCAAACTGAATTAAATCGTCTGTCATCAACTGGGTTGAAATGGATTTCAACACGGATGCAGTTAGGTTAATCGGGGTAGCCTAAACTCGTACATAACAAAGTCTTACTTTGGTTGAATGTAATTTCTTAAATGCGCTATTTGGGGTAATAAAGTTAATTGAATTTTCCATGCGCTGCTTGGCAGAATGATAATAATAATGATAATGATAAAGAAAAAAATAGATAAATAAAGTTAAAAGTTTGGTATTAACTAGAATGAAGTATATCAAGAACTGAGGATGTTGGGTTCAAAAGTGTTAAAGTTCGTGTTGGTTTGTCGCTCGACTCTTGTCTCATCGTCGCTGTCGATCTTCCACCTCCTCTCAAGTCGTCGTCGTCGTCGTCGTCGTCGTCGATGTTGAAGTGGAGTGTGAGCCTCTGTCTGTCTTAGCCCTTGAGGTATTGTTTGAATCTGATTCTCTTTACCCAGACACAGACTCCTCTTCTGGGTCAGATGGACACAAAAATCACGTTGATATATCTATCATTGATTACTCAGTTGTGCATATTTGACCTTTTCCATCCCATTTTATTTTTCTAGGGCGTTCTTGTTTGTTCTACAAACAATATTGCCAATTTGTTGCAGTTCTAAGGAATCAAGAAAATAAATCATCAAGCAGTACACTTCACTTTCTTTTATCCTTCTAATAACAAGATAAGGGTGCTGGACTGCTTAGACATGACAACAGGGGGTGCTATGGTCGGAAAAGGTTAGGAAACGCTGCTCTAGAAGCTCCTTTGGATCTGGTTTGGACTAAAGGGCCATTTAGACGGTCAAACAGTTTGTCAAACATGTGTTTAAAGTGGTTTGACCGTGTGAATGGGGTATTTGGTTGTCAAACACGTTTGTCAAACATCACTTCAGACACTTGTTTGACAAACCGGGTTTGACCATGTGAATGGCCCACTAGAACAGCCCCTTGCAACGGAAGTGTCGTTTCCAAGGTGGAGGTGGGAGGGAGTGAGGGGGGAGGTCCCCGTATGCTGAATAAATTCTCATGGCAGTATTAGAATAATGGCTTAATCAAAATAGAATATTTTGACGATATTTTATTAATTATTGAAGTAGAGAAAGGGCTTAATCAACGTAGAATAATTTTACTTTTTATTTATTTGTGCATTTGTTTTTATTTGTATATAGTGGAGTCCTTGCTTATCTTAAGACCTGTGGTCAGAGCAATTGGGAATTGAAATGAAAACTGTTCTGTTTTTTTTTTGTTTTTGTTTTCTCTTTAAGTATGGTGTAGATTTTTCATAAAAAAGCTGTATGAGGCACTGGGTTACTGATATTGGAGAAAATAATATTCAAAAGGGGCAAAGAGGAAACGAAGGGAAAAAGAAAAATAGTTCATTGCAATATGAGGAGGAAATGAACAGAATACAACGTCAGCGTTGCTAGTCATATGTAAACAAACAAGCAATCGTTTCTCAAGAGATGATGGTGCAATGTAACTCGTTTTATATCGACTTCAAGGGGAGTTCTCTCTCTATTTATATATGTATATGCTAAGAACAACACGGGTACGTGTGTTCACTTATGCAAAGTAGACCACTTGGAAAAAAAGAAACTAACGAAGCAGAGCGCTTTCGTATATTACATCTTCAGTGCATCTTCAGTGCAACAAGTACTTGTTGCACTGAAGATGTAATATACGAAAGCGCTCTGCTTCGTTAGTTTATTTTTTTCCAAGTGTTCTACTTTGCATATATATATGGAAATTAATAGAAATACACAAATTAATGGAATAATAGTAGTGGTAATAATAATGGTAATATAGAATAGATAAAAATCAAAATAAACAATGAATAAAAAGGAATTGACAAAAAATAATAAAAAGATATATTGCGTAAATTTATTGATTCGTTCAAACAAATCACTTTGCGTAAAATTCGCAACCTTCAACTCCACGCGATTATTTTCTTTTCCTTCTCCGATTGGGACATCAGCTCCGTTGCTGTTCTTGTGAGGAGCCTACGCCAGGAGGCGCTGATTACCTGGGCGTCTCTTTTCGTGGTTTGTGGTCCCAACAGGAGACCGTTGCCGGTTTCCTGGAGGGCACGGGTATTCCAGGGGCAACGTATGGATGGATAGACCTTCTTCACACCCACAATTGCATTAATACTAACCCCTTGGTTCCTTGACCCTAGTAACGAGCCGTTGTCTCTATGCCTCATTAAGACCACAAAAATGTCACCAGAATACATTCATTGAGGTCAGTTAAGGCACAGAGGAGGGGGAAGAAGGAGGGGAGGGTGTGTGTGGGATTTTGAACGATGAAAGTTGCACAGAATCTTAACAAAGGTCTAAGAAATTATCTTTGAACTTCAGTCTTGGGTCATAGAAACAAAGGACTGGCACTTGGTGGCCCTTTGTGCGCATGCGTGCGTGCGTTTGTATGCTGTAGGATCCTCACTACGGATGATTACGCCGCTATCTGGACAGTGAGGCACGTCGGGGCAGCGTGGTACACGCGTAACAATACGAGAACGTTACTTGGATTATGGTACCGAGGGAGTGAATGAAGCTGAGCTTGGTTTGTTGGCTTTATTCTGGTTAAATGCGGGTATCGACCTGAGCCGACTTGGGAGGTCAGGCTCCGAGGGGACCTGACCGCAAAGTTGACAGCTTGGGCTATGGTAACAGAACCCGGTTGTTTATATATACAGTCGACGTACCCAAAAGTAGCGATGGAGACAGCCTCACAGAAATATGGCTCGGCAGGGGGGAGATTGTGCTTTCATTAGGATATAATTGCCTGTAGTACAGGCGTAATATGGACGTAATCTACACAGTAGGAATATGAGGCAGAAGGCCAGCTATTTCTACACAACATATTAATTCCTTGTCCACCCGATTGCTTCCACGGCGAAACTATAAGCCAAAATATCGCGTATACGCACATGTAGGGGAGTTAGGAACACCACATGCGTATTTGATACTTGATTTCGTAATGCAGTTCTGCATGACAGGCGGAGGTTTGGTCCACGAGAGGGGTGCGCTGGGATCCGAACTGACAGGATTGCTCAGGGGGTGCCCCGGAAGTGATCAAAATCGCCAGGCGGCGCATGAAATGAAAAATATCACTTTTTTTCTGTCGAAATGAAGTTTATGAGGCCCGCCATGGATGTAAAAGCCTAGTTCGAACCCAGTCACCTGTAATTTCCAAGCATGTCGGCTGACAAATGAGCGTCTCATGGCGTCTTTAAGCAACAAAGAGAGAAAAAAAATCCGTTTCAGAAGTGTTATAACTAGAAGTCTTGGATCATTTATATACTATACATCAAGAATCTAATATGCAAGTGTAGAAAAATATATTTGAAAGGTGTTATGGTCAAGAATTTGATCTTATAAGTGATGCAGATTAATAATAATGTAGAGATATAGAAATACATGAACAAGGCCCTCCCGAGGAAATGAACACAAAGATTGAACAACTGAGTTCTTCCATTTCGCGTTCTTAGAGCGTTCTCAGCTGTCAGTCCTGGAAATGAAAGGAATCGATGTGATGTAATCACTGTGGTTTTTAGTCGTTTGTGGTCGGATCCTGTTCTTGGGATCTGTTTCTCAGGCGAGGAGGAGAAAGAGGAAGAGGAAAAAGAAGAGGAGGAGGTAGAGGAAGAAGAAGAGGAAGAGGAGGAGACGGGAGCAAATACTTAGGGAATTGAAAGTGGATTGGAAAGAGTCTGATATGAAGGTGGCAATTGAGAAGAGAAAGAGGGTTGGACACGCTCGCGCGCGCGCACACACACACACACACACACACACACACACACACACACACACACACACACACACACACACACACACACACACACACACACACACACACACACAGTATAAGAGAAAAAGGCGAGAGATTAAGAACGAGACTCTCATTTTTATTATTTCTTGCTACCAAACAAGGTCCACTTGTCAAAACGAAACTACGTGTGTGTGTGTGTGTGTTTCACCATTGTCTTGGATCACGTGCTGGACTCGTGGTCGACAGCTACTAACTTCCCGGAAGAGAGCTCAAAGCTTATATGACCGATCCATGGATAATACTGTGACGTTATTCGCACACACACACCCAACTCCTCGCCCACGAGAGTTGGAGTAACGACTCGCAGCGTAGTGATACTGAAATTATTTCAGCCTTGGGCGGGATTCGAACCCGGACCTCCGTAGTGGCGGCCGGGAACTCTAACCACTGCGCCTTCTAGTCGTGTGTGTGTGTGTGTGTATGTTTGCGTGTGTGTTTTGATATCGTTTCATAGATGATGGTGATAGTGATGGTTAAAGTGTCGGTATAACGGAAAGTGAAGCAAGACAAGATGGAAAATAATCATGAGAGGATGTACTTTATAGGATTGTAGTGTGATGATGGTGGTGGTGATGGTGACAAGGGAAGAGGAAACGAAGCACTCCTAGTTATGAAAAAAAAAATAATTGTGGTGTCGAGACGTTTGTTGGGGTGTGGATGAAAAGGAGGGAGAGGAGGAGGAGGAGGAAGAGGGGGAAGGGAAAGATGGTGATGATGAGGTGGAAGAGAGGGAGAAGGAGGAGGTGGAAGAGATAGATGGAGATATGATGGTGGTGGTGATGATGATGAGTGAGGTGGAAGAGAGGGAGAAGGAGGTGGAGGAGGAGGAGGAGGAGGAATGGAAAAGATGAAGAGATGAGGACGACGACAATGTTGACAGTTTTAAAGAGGCAACAAAGAGAAGGACCTTGGTGTGGAGGAGGAGGAGGAGGAGGAGGAGGCATTGGTGGTGGGGGTCGATTACGTAAATCGAGGAAGGAAACGAAGTAATTCTTTGGTGATAACCAGAGTTTCTATCCTAGAAGGAGGGACAGTATCGCACTAGACAAGTGGAGATTTTTTTTTAATCCCTTCAGTTCCATGATCTCCTTTAGGCATTTTATTCTGGTAAATTAAGTATCTGAGAGAACCTCTCGGCTGATTAGAATCGTTATATGTGATAAAAATCTCGGGGTACAGATTTCGTTGTTGTAAAAGCCTTACGCTCGATGCAGATCCCGAGTTATGTTCATCTGGCTGACGAATTTCGAAGGCAAGAACCAACCAGATCACAAATTTTTGTTCATCGTGAAATGTTATTGCGTTCTGCCGTCGTCGTTTGTTCAAGCACATCGTTAGGAAGCATTTTAGTGTTTTATTTGTATATCTGTGTACGTATGGAACGTGTAATTAATTACACGTAAAATTCGCAACTCTGCCATATTTTGTCCGGGTGAAATTAATCTTTTGCATGTGTATATGTGTGTGTGTGTGTGTGTGTGTGTTCACTTGGTCTTTGGATCACGTGTTGGACTCGTGATCGACAGCTATTTCCCTCCTGGAAGAGAGCTCAGAGCTCGTAGGTCCGATCTATGGGTAATGCTATGACCTTGCACACACACACACACACCCAACTCCCCGCCCACGAGAGTCAGAGTAACGACCCGAAGCGCAGCGGTACCGAAATAATTTCGGCCCTGGGCAGGATTCGAACCATGAGCTGCGGGCCACTATTGTGGCAGCTCAGTGTGTGTGTGTGTGTGTGTATGTGTGTATGTGTATTCTCATAGATTCCCCATGGCTTTGTAGCTTTAAACATCTTGCTACATTGCTTCTGACCCAGGGTAGTGGGCGAGATGCAGGGATGACTCTTCATCCAGGAGGAACCAAGATAAGAGGGAGGGAGGGAGTGGAGTATGTGGGGGGGGGGATGGGTAGGAGTGGATTTTATGCTTTTGTTTTTGGCTACCCCCTGTAACGGGGGGAAAAGCCGATGGTATATGTATATATGTATGTACGTATAGCTTTAACGTTTAGACGCGTTTTTATTGTACATTACCGGAGGAACAAATTTAAGTGACGTACACAGTTAAGCTGGACATTGTCTAAAAATACGGTCTTCGAATTATGATTTTTATTCAACTTTCGAACAGCTTTCCCAAACTGAACTCCTCATCGCCCTTCTCCCCTCCTCCTCCCCCCCTAGTCTTCACCACCCTCTTCTCCCACTCCTCCTCCGCACCTTCTTCGCCCCCCCTTCACCTCCCAACCTTATCCTCTTCCACCTCCGCACCTTCTCCTCCCCTACCTCCTCTCCACCTCCCCCTCCTCCCCAACCTTCTTCCCCTCCTCAACATTTTCCCCTCCTCCCTTCTTCTCCCCTCCTCCCCTTCTTCTCCCCTCCTCCCCTTCTTCTCCCCTCCTCCCCTTCTTCTCCCCTCCTCCCCTTCTTCTCCCCTCCTCCCCTTCTCCCTTCCTCCCCTTCTCCTTCACCTCCCCAACCTTCTCTCCCTCCTCCCCAACCTTCTCCCTTCGTAATTCGAAAACTACCTCTCTCTTTCTCTCCCACTCTCTCCTCCATGCTCTGTGTGTGTGGTCGTGTGCATGTGTGCATACATATATATGTATACTATAGAATGCTTAGATTAATGTTCACATGACGGGTTGAGGAGGAGAGTAAAGAAGTTGCATTGGGATGGAAGAACAAGCTTTTCTGAAACTTTGCTAGCATCACAAGTAGAACGTATGACGTGTGTGTGTGTGTGTGTGTGTGTGATTCACCATAGTCTTGGATCACGGAAGAGAGCTCAGAGATCTATGGGTAATGTTGTGACCTTACACGCATTCACACACCCAACTCCCCGCCCACAAGAGTTAGAATAACGACTCGCAGCGTAGCGATACTGAAATTATTTCAGCCCTGGGCGGGATTTGAACTCGGACCGCTATAGTGGCGGTCACGATCTACTACCACTGCGCCGTTGAGTGTGTGTGTGTGTGTATGTGCGCGTGCGCACGCTGAGGACGAGGGATGAAGATGAATGATTACTTTGGACATGAAAAACAGCAAACTTGGCGACGTAAAGACGACGACGTCGACGACGGCAACGAAGACGAGGACTGACGGCGAGACGAAGTTAAGTCTCAAGGTTGACCTAAGTGTACATATGAGGAGGACCTGAAGGTGGAGTGTACGCGTGGAGCACAGATAATTATAATTGTCAACGAGCGTGGAGGGGGAATGGGAGGAGGAGAACTAGAAGTATATATAGAATGACGGTCTTTAAGGAAGCGATAATAATAATAATGATAATGGTGGTGATGATAATATTAATGATAAAAATTATTATAATAAAAGTGATGGTGATAATGATGATAATAGTAATGATAAAAATGATGGTGATAATGATGACAATAATAATGATAAAAATGATGGTGATAATGATGATAATAGTAGTAATAATAATAAAGGTGCAAATAGAAGGCAAATTCATGGGAACCTGACTCGTATCGGGTAATTTCGTAATCGCCCAACTAAAAAATCGGTCGACTTTTGAGTTGGCTCGTGTGAACCCAAGTTTTGGATAAACGATGTAGGGGGGGGGAGGGGGGTACTTGTCCCGGGGGGGGGGATACTGAAGAGATGAGTCTCCTCGCTATGTGTTGATGTATAACCTTGAGGTTGGGGGGGATAAAGTTTATCACCCCACTTCCCCCCACCCACTCCCATCTCTTCACCCAGAAACCCTGCTTTTGTGTTTGCTCCCACCTCTCTCCTCCTCTCCCCCACCCTTTCTCCCCCCCCCCCCATCTCTCTGGCCCCAACGCACGCACACACACGCATGTAACGTGTACTTGAAATCTTCAGAGCTCATCTTGAAATCCTCCACGCCCCCTCGCAGCCCCCACCCTGGTCTCTTCAGCCCCGTACGCCTTCTTTTAAAGCCCCCTGACACGCCCCCATTACCCTTTATCCATATAATCCATTTATTTATTTATTTATAATTATTCCTGATATGAAGTATATCATCATGGGGAAAGGTATATCAGAGTTGAACTTTTTCGGGTGAAGATGTATTGTTAGACCAAAAATAAAAATAAAAATGAAAATAAGAAAAAATAAATAAATAAATAAAATAAAATAGAATTGTCATTGGGCTCCTCAAGGGGTCATCGCTCCTAGTAGTCGATCCTGCCCCTTCCCTCGCGATCTTCCTCCTCCTCCTCCTCCTCCTCCTCCTCCTTATTGACCCCCCTCATCCTCATTGACCCCCCTCCTCCTCCTCCTCCTCATTGACCCCCCTCATCCTCATTGACCCCCCTCATCCTCATCCTACCTCCTTCCCCTCCTCCTGCTTCCCCTCCTCTTCCTCCTCCCCATCTCCTCCACCTCCTCCCCACCTTCTCCACCTCCTCTCAACCTTCTCCTCCTCCTTCCTTCTCCTTTCCCTCCTTCCCTCCAGTTCCCATCCTCTTCCTTCTCTTCCCCTCCTCCTCCCCTTCTCTTCATTTCCACCGCTTCCTCCTCTTCCCTTCCTCTTCCTCCTCCCCCCTCCTCCTCTTCCCCTTCTTCACCTTCTTCACCTTCCACCTACCTCGCCTCCTCTTCACCTTCCTCCTACCTCGCCTCCTCTTTACCTTCCTCCTACCTCGCCTCCTCTTCTCCCTTCTCTTCCCTCTCCTCTTCTTCTCCCTTCTCTTCCCCCACCTCCTCTTCTCCCTTCTCTTCCCCCACCTCCTCTTCCCCCTCCTCCTCTTCCCCCTCCTCCTCCTCTTCCCCCTCCTCCTCCTCTTCCCCCTCCTCCTCCT
The DNA here is from genome assembly GCF_046742065.1 of Oratosquilla oratoria. Taxonomy (NCBI): domain Eukaryota; kingdom Metazoa; phylum Arthropoda; class Malacostraca; order Stomatopoda; family Squillidae; genus Oratosquilla; species Oratosquilla oratoria. The sequence goes on from NC_134790.1 coordinate 17,475,225, forward strand.
CTTCCCCCTCCTCCTCCTCTTCCCCCTCCTCCTCCTCTTCCCCCTCCTCCTCTTCCCCCTCCTCTTCCCCCTCCTCCTCCTCTTCCCCCTCCTCCTCCTCCTCCTCTTCCCCTCCTCCTCCTCTTCCCCCTCCTCTTTCCCGTTATCCTATATCGTTCTCATTTCCCATTTCCTCTACATCATTCTTTTCCTCATCTTACTGCACCTCCTCTCCCTACTTTTACTCCAACTGTTTCTCCTCTTACTTTCCTCCTCGTTCACCTCCTCCTCTTCCTCCTCCTCTTCCTCCTCCTCTTCCTCCTCCTCTTCCTCCTCCTCTTCCTCCTCCTCCTCTTCCTCCTCCTCCTCCTCCTCTTCCTCCTCCTCCTCCTCCTCCTCCTCCTCTTCCTTTTCCTCCCCCCCCCCTCTTGGCGCATGTCCTTCCACCTAATCTTGTCATGCTTCATCCGAGTGCTGAGCGTAGTTCCCGTTATGCTCCAGTGCCCCCGGCCATGCTGCTGGACGCATAGTACTCCTCTTCCTCCTCCTCCTACTCCTCCTCCATGCTGCTCCTCCAAGTTGCTCCCGGAGGCCGCGGTCCCGTTGCTCCCGACAACCCACTCCTCGTCGTCCTCCTCCTCCTCCTCCTCCTCCTCCTCCTCCTCCTCCTCCTCCTCCTCCTCCTCCTCCTCCTCCTCCTCCTCCTCCTCACCCCCATCACCACCACGCCCTTGAGAGTGCACACACGCAACTACTACGGTACTATGTACGCAAACGCGCGCTGACACACACACACACACACACACACGAATTTAAGAGCAAACTAGACAACTGCGAGATACAAAGACGGGATACCATGAGCGTAGCTCCCCTTCCCGTAAGATATAACTAGGTAAAACACTCACACACACACACACACACACACACACACACACACACACACACACACACACACACACACACACACACACGTACACGGCGAGCAGTAGGTTGAGGTGGCGATGTCCATCTGTACGTGGCCTAGAGTCGGGGTCGCACCTCATCGAGGTTGATATCAGGTGCTGGATGGAGCGATACATGGGTTCTGATGTCACAGCATTGATCCTGTGTGTGTGTGTGTGTGTGTGTGTGTGTGCGTGCGTGCAAGGGGAGATTTTTTCGAGTAATGACTCATGATGACGGAGCCTGGGGGTGCAAAATATGTAAAATGTGATACCCTTGAACTCTTCAGTCCGTTTGTCCAGTCCTTAGCTGGATGTGTGTGTGTGCGTGTGCGCGCGCCACCTTGCTAAACACACAGGTGTTGAATGATATGTTGAAGGACTGGTGTTGATTCTCTCTCTCTCTCTCTCTCTCTCTCTCTCTCTCTCTCTCTCTCTCTCTCTCTCTCTCTCTCTCCCTTCCCTCCCTCCCATCACCTAGCCATCGCTTGCAAATATAACGAATATATATTTTACGCAATCATTAATCTTGACGAAGCCCTCAATAGAAGACCAAAGTCTGTTCCATTCGCGATCACGTGACTCGATCTCTCTTGGCAAGGTTGTGAGAGACCAACTGGGCTATGCGGACCTGCCTGCAGGCGCATACTCACGCGTATGTGGTGATTGTATATACGGCTTGGGTATGCGGGCGCATATGGTCGTGCCCGACCCTAAGTATTTGTTTGGGAGGAGATTTTCCTTCTGCGTTGTTGGCATTCGCCCGTCCTCATCCCGCTCGTGCAGTCCCTGGTAACCCCCCCCCCCACTCACTCCCCCTCACTCCCTTTTTCCTTCCCCCCTTACTCCCACCTTCATTCCCCGTTCATTCCCACCTTCATTCCCCCCCTCACTCCCACCTTCCTTCTCCCCTCACTTCCCCCCTTCCTTCCCCCCTCACTCCCACCACACTCCCCTTTTCCTTCCCCCTCACTCCCACCTTTATTCCCACCTTCATTCCCCCCTTTCTTCCCCCCTCACTCCCTTTTCCTACCCCCTCACTTCCACCTTCCTTCCCCTTCTTCCCCCCTTCCTTCCCCCTCACTCCTCCCTTCCCTCTCCCCTCACTCCCCACTTCCTTCTTCCCCCCTCACTTCCTTCTTCCCCCTCACTCCCACCTTCCTCCCCCCTTCCTTCACTCCCTCACTCCCCCTTCCTTCACTCCCTCACTCCCCCTTCCTTCCCCCCTCATTCCCCCATTCCCTCCCACTTCCCCACTCTCACCCCCATTCCCTTCCCCTTCCCCTCTCCTTCCCCTACTCCCTCTCCCTCCACCCGCCCTCCCTATCCCTCCCTCCCCCCAAATACCTTCCCCCTTTCCCACTCCCTACAACTCCCTCCTTCCATCCCCCCACTCCATCCTCTCACTCCATCTATCCCCCACTTCATCTATCCCCCACTTCATCACTCCATCCCCAACTCCCTCTCCTCCACCCACTCCCTTTCTTTCTCCCCCTCCATCCCTTCTCTCTGTAGCGTTAACCAGAGTAGAATGTATAAAGACCTGTTACTTGTTTTCTGTCCGCTGGATGAAATTGTCTGGCGTTATATGAATATAGTTATTTTATTATTATTGTTTTCAACTTTTTTATTTCAAGATGTATTTTTAATGTGTTGTTTTCCTTCTCTTTCCAGGTAAATATCGGTTGGAACATCCAGCTGGAGAACCCAAAACGTTTGTCGCCAAACGTTGACATTCCATCGTGCGAATTTCTTCTCAGTAGATGACCTGGGAAATCAATCTTAACATTACACAATTTAGCTCCAGCGAAATAAGAAATATTCGCTAGGCAGAGTATTTAGGTTTCAGAATTGTGTAATGATAATTTGAGGTCGACGGTGATTTACTGAAAAGAAATTCGGAAAGTTGGATGCCAAATTTGGCGCCGAATCTTGAGATCCCGTCCAGGCTCAAGATGACGAATAGGAAGTGGCGAAAAGTCCGTATGTAGCAATGTTCCTCTGTACGATCAGTGTTTGTTGATCATTCCTCAAGGTTTAATAATGATATTGTAGGCGCGGTGATCATGTTGGTGCTGTGTTTGGTGGCCAATAGAATATATATTTATATATTATTTTTATATACATTTTCAGTCTTCTAGAAATTGGGCGAGATGGTTTTAGTAAAGTAGTTAGCTTGCGCACCCTTCACATGAACGGCTGTCACTTTGTTATCTCGACAGTATACATGCATGATATATTGAATTACAAATAGTATACCTAAAACAGATCAGTATTAGGTGACTAGATTTAACACACGAACACACACACACACACACACACACACACACACACACACACAGTTGGTTAATTAGAACGATATCATGAAAGTGTGTCAAGTTTATAGGTACAATCCGCGTTTGTAGACGATATTTTGTTATTTACATAATTAGCGCTGTTGCGAGCGTAATACATTACTCTCTCTCTCTCTCTCTCTCTCTCTCTCTCTCTCTCTCTCTCTCTCGATGTCTAACGTTCCCGAGTTCAATTCTCCTTGTCGGACACTATTAGCACAGCTGTTCTCTCAGTGGTATTCTTAAAAAAAATATTTCCTTATCAATTTTTCCCTTCAAGGATTTATATATATATATATATATATATATATATATATATATATATATATATATATATATAATATATATATATATATATATAAATATATATATATATAATATATATATATATATATATATGTATATATATATATGTATATATATATGTGTATATATATGTGTGTATATATATATATATATATGGATATATATATATATATATATATATATATATAGGTGTGTATATATGTGTATATATGTATATATATATATATATATGTATATATATAATATATATATGTATATATGTATATATACTGTATATATATATATATATGTATGTATATATGTATATATATGTGTATATATGTATATATATGTGTATGTATGTATATATGTATGTATGTGTATGTATGTATATATGTATGTATATATATATATATATATATATATGTATATATATATATGTATATATATATGTATATATATATATATGTATATATATATGTATATATATGCATATATATGTATATATATATATATATATATATGTGTGTGTGTGTGTGCACAGTATGTATATATATATATATATATATATATATATATATATATATATATATATAATATTGTATTCTTAAAGATTCTTTCCTTATATAGATATATCCCTTCCAATGATTTATATAAGATTTATATAAAGATTTTTTTTTTAAGAATTCCACCGTTTGTCTTTTGGGCCGTATTCTAGAACGCCCCCGTCCCCACCCGATGGGGTACGCGACGTCGTCTTTGTATGTCGTTTGGTTTGGGGGCAAGAATCTTCGTGCAGCTGAATACCAATAGGAAATGAAAGTTATCGTACATCGCTCACCTGGAAGAATCGAGTAACGACATCGCTTATGAGGTGCTGTCGTTACAACCCCAGAGCTCTTCTAAAAAAGCAAGTTTTGAATTTATCCATAGATTTTAATGTGTGTGTGTGTGTGTGGTGTGTGTGTGTGTGTGTGTGTGTGTGTGTGTGTGTGTGTGTGTGTGTGAGAGAGAGAGAGAGAGAGCGAAAGAGAAAATACCGTTTTGTTTGTCATTTCGTCGGTCGAGCAATGGTCACAGACTGTTTGTTGTTTCTGTGACGGGATTTGCATATTGTATTGTGGCTCGCTTGCTTTCACACGCATTGTTGCATAGATACTTTCTCAGGGTAATGATAGGTCACATCCGTAGCATTATACAGTAAGAGACAAAACTACCTCCACAGGTTTGTCCGAAAATCGATTAAACGTGGCGAAACATTATGATAATAGGCTATGAGAATTTATTTGTTTATTTACGGGTATTTATTACTATTCAAGATTAAGAGTGGAAACAGGTTTGGCAGTTCGGGATTTTTTTTTTATCTATTTATTTATTTATTTATTTATTTTTATACAAAAATTTGACAATTCTACCTACTCAGACATACCAACCGTGCTTTTTTTTCTCATAATGTTTCGCCATTTTTAATCCATCTTTGGACAAACCTGGGAAGATAGGTTTGTCTTTCATTGTACAGTTCCCATGGTGAAGTGTCACTACAAACAAGAACATTTCGTTCATGACGATATTTTATTCCCCTTCGTGACCGAAACATTTTGAAATTAATGACAACAAATAACATCGAGACTCCTATTGTTTCGGCTGGTTAGGCTGTTTTAGACGTTGTGTTTTAGAAAATATTTGAAATTGTTAACACTAAGATCGTGGGGTTGTTCCTAGTGTAGCCCAAACGAACTCTCAACAGTTGACGATAATCTGCCCAGTGTGAAGGAGGGCTTAACAGTGACGTCATGCAGCCCCGTCTTGGGCACGTGACGTCATTCCGACACCGACGTCAGCCTACACAAGGGGACACCCCTACGGATCAGAGTCCCGCAGCATGATTTTTGTTATTTGAGTATGTTCACTTCCTCGTCTTTATGGCTCTTCTTTACCTCGGTAGCTCCATGTCTTCGGCGTGATTTTGTCCCCCCAAGGATAGAGGCGCTGGCGATCTAGTGACGTTGGCTGGAAGAGGCCAGAACACTGAACAAAGTCGCGTGGCGGTAGGCAGGATAACATATATAGAGTAAGCCATGGTCTTGGACCACGTGTTGAACTCGTGATCGAGAGCTATTTCCCTCCCGGAAGAGAGCTCAGAGCTCGTATATGGCCGATCTATGGGTAATGCTGTGACCTTACACGCGCACACACACACATCTCCCCGCCCACAAGAGTTGGAGTAACGACTCGCAGCGCAACTATACTGAAATTATTTCAGCCCTGGGTGGATTCTAACCCGGACCGACGTAGTGGCGGCCGGGAACTACCAACCTCGCCATCGAGTCGTGTGGGGGGGGGGTGCCCTAGCCACCACCTTGCAGCTGGTTGCTTCTGCAGCAGCAGTTAGGCATGTAAGCACAGGGCCTTTGTGTGTGTGTGTGTGTGTGTGTGTGTGTGTGTGTGTGTGTGTGTGAATGAAGTCACCCCAGACTGCTTTCCCAGGAACACAAACACAGCACATCACAACACAACTCGTGGCGCAGCTGGTAGAGTTCCCGGCTGCCACTACGGCGTTCTGGGCTCGAATCCCACCCAGGTCCGAAATAATTTCAGTATAGGTGTGCTGCGGGTCGTTACTCCAACTCGTGGGAGGAGAGTTGTGTGTGCGTGTAAGGTCACAGCATTACCCATAGATCGGCCATATATATGAGCTCTGAGCTCTCTTTCGGGAGGGAAATAGCTGTCGATCACGAGTCCAACACGTGATCCAAGATCATGGTAAATCACAGCATCCCAACACAGGGCAGCATAACAATGCAGGGACAGAGACGATGTCCTTAATTCGGGCCCTCTTGTGCGTCGTATCCAGGAGGACATCCGTTTCACACGGATCGACTTTTCGCCGTGCGCCGTACACGACACGACGTCGTTGTCTCATAACCATGCATGTCTATGGACTCTTTCATACTTCATGACCTCAGTCACGTGTGAAAGCGTCCATAGACACCTACGGTTATTTGAGAGCATGGCGAAAAGTCGAGGGTATAGATCGACGCCTTTATATTCTATCTCATTCTATGCTCGTTACCCACTCAGCCCCGCTCTGCGCTTTCTAAATCCAATCTACCGCAATTGTGTGTGTGTGTGTGTGTGTGTGTGTGTGTGTGTGTGTGTGTACACCCGCTCGTACATGCGTACTCAAGGAAAGACAGTGGAGTGTGCGTGTTCACTAAAGACGTTACATAATGTAATTCAACAATTCAGACCCCGTTTGTGTGTTTAATGTGTGCGTGGTGGGCATCCAACCCTAGCCAAGGACTCGTTGAGGGAGGTTTGTGCTGAAAACGATAATATGGGTGCCAACTCACTGTAAACAATGACATGGGTAGTTTAATTTTAGTTTCACGACTTCACATAATGATGGCACTATCTGTAAGCATCGAGGCGAATCTTGGCACTGTTTGGCACTGACTGGCACTGTCCCGGCTTGCCTTTCTGGGTATCAAGGACATTTGATTTTTAAATACGGCATGTGTGTGTGACGTACGAAGATGACCTAAATTCCTCGGGGCTTTGTGGAATGCAGTGAAGGTTAATGATACATGACAAGACATGGAACGGCCGAAAGTTGTCACGAATGTGTAACGCTTTGTCACAAGTAACATGGGCAGTGGTAGTAGTAGTAGTAATAGTTTTATAAGATGTTGCGTAATTACGTCACATTCGTCTTACACATTGCAGATATCTATCTCCCCTCTCTCTCTATCTCCCTTACCCCTTTCTCCTCCCCACTCTCTATCTATCTCTCTTCCACACCCCCTCTCTCTCGCTATCTCTCTCTCTCTTCCCCCTCTCTCTCGCTATCTCTCTCTCTCTTCCCCCTCTCTCCTCCCCACTCTCTCCCTCTCACACACACACACACACACACACACACACACACACACACACACACACACACACACACACACACACTCCCCTCTCTCTCTCTCTCTCTCTCTCTCTCTCTCTCTCTCTCTCTCTCTCTCTCTCTCTCTCTCTCTCTCTCTCTCTCTCTCTCTCTCCTCTCTCTCTCTCTCCTCTCTCTCCTCCCTCTCCCTCCCTCTTTCTTTCTCTCTCTCTCCCTCTCTCCCGTGTCATTGCACATGCACGAGGTCACGCAATCGCGTCACCTTACAAAGTGGGTCATCGTCCCGTCCGGCTATAGGGTTGCTCATTGGTTCCTGAGGGCAAATTTGCCCACGGAAGCCGGCCGTCCCTTTCCAGGTTCATTGCACGAAACTCCAGCTCCTTCCACAAGCTCCAATTTTGTCTTTGGCATTCAGTAATAGTTCAGACTAACATATAGGGATTGGTTCTCTTGTGCGCTGGTGACGTCATCCGAAAAGTGCTAGTATCGCATTCGTTTACTCGTGAGTTCGAATCCCGCACTCCTCCGATTCCCAGCAGTTACTGTTACCTGCCTCCAGCAGTCCCCAAAGAGCAAAGGTGACGGCTCCGGCCGCAGATACGAAGCGTCTCGTTTATTACAGGTTTTGACATAGGTAGTGATGCAAGGGTAAGAGCTAGTAGAACTAGTTAGTTCTAGGCGTCAGTTTCCTCCTAACTCACGGGCAATATGGGATCCTGGGAGTTCACATGAAGAATTGTCACCCCAGAAGGCCCACATGAAGAATCGTCACCCCATAAGATCCCACCTGAAGAATTGTCACCCCAGTACGCCGAATATCAACAGTGGAATAAAGATTAGGTTAGGTTAGGTTGAATGAGGGTTATGCTTATTGTCATCAACTAATACAACCGAAGAATTGTAAACCCAGGGTGGCCCACATGAAGAATTCCCCCCCTAGGATAGCTCACATGAAGAATTATAACCCTAGGATAGCCTACACGAAGAATGGTCACCCTAGAATAGCCCACATGAAGAATTGTCAACGTAGGATAGCCCATATGAAGAATCGTCACCCTAGTATAGCCCACATGAAGAATTGTCACCCTAGGATAGCCCACATGGATAATTGTCACCCTGTCAAGTCTGGGGTAACGATTCTTCATGTGATTCATTATAGATTTTGTAAGTCTGGTGACTTAGAAAAAAGTGATCTTAGAAAGATATTGAACCGTAATTTGGGATGTGGCTTTAAATAGCTTTAAATATCTAAATTGTTTTCATCCTAGAAATGGCCAGTTCATTTTAATTTAGTGACGATTCACTAACATCACTAAATAGTGGTTCACATAGGCCTCCGGTCTCGTTGAGTATTTTTTTTTTTCATGACTTGATTATTTTCCTCTTGTAAGTTGATGTTGGAATCTCGCTGGCTGAGCGGGTTAGGGCGTCGTAACTTACGGCGAAGGTCGAGGGAATGGCGGTTCGAATCCTGCCACCAGCGAAATTGAACCGAGGGCATGGTTCGTTACATTCCACGCTACAAAGTCCTCTGTGAGGGGCATCGTCCTAGCCTTCCGATAAGGGGGGAGTTTGTGACGTTAAACCATATCATCATGTTGATGTTGGAGAGAGAGAGTAGGTGAGGAGTATACGCCATGAGGCGCTTCGTAGCTGCGGCCGAAGCCGTCACCTTTCCCCTTTCGTGCACTGTTGGGAATCAAAGAGGGGTGCGGGATTCGAACCCACAACTAAGCGAGTACGAGACCAGCACACTTACGATGACGCCACCAGCTCACGAAGTATAAACAGGTTATAGTATATTTGGGGTCGATGGACGAGAATAGGTAATTACCCGAGGGTGGGTTAGTTGCCCACCTTGTCAAGAATAGCATCTGTGACGTCATCAGTCGTATCGACCCTTTCGCTCAAGGGGCGATCTCCTAAGTGAATAAAATCACCTGGCGGGTACCTTTCTGTTTTTTATTCTTATATTGTGTATTATTATTATTTGTTATTTTTTATTATTTTATTCTGGCTGTGGATGAGCTCTAAAGTGATTCAAGTGGCACTGTTTCGGGACTCGAAGTTCTAGCAGCCTATGTCCCCCTTTGACACAGTGCCATGTAGTGCCATGCAGTGCCGGGCCTTATTTTGGCTGCTGCTGCTTATCTCATTTTGTTTTTATTTATTGTTATTTATTATTTTCATTATTTTTATTCTGGCAGTCGACATCTTTGTGGGGTTAAGACTGATAGACACGGTATGTCTGTGCGCATGCGCATGTACTCGACACCACATGCGGATGTGCGCAGCGCTCACTCGTTGCTTGCGTTGTGGCACTCAGCAAACGCGTGCGCCGACGGTGCCTGTTTAGGTTCTAAATCGATTGCTCTCACTCCATCAGCCGAGGAGGAGGTGATGGCTAAGATAGGGAGGGGGAGGGAGAGAGGGTTAGACGGAGGGGGAGGAACGAAGGGAAGGAGGGAGAAGGAGAGAGTGGTAGAGGTAGTCAAGGAGTGTCTGGACCATTAGAATGGCAAAGAATATTTTTCTTATCACTTTTTATTAAGGTACCAATATAGTGTTATTGTTTTTTTTTTCTTGTCACGTTTTATTAAACTGTCAAGCTACCATCAGTTTAATTATCAGGCAATGGCGCCGGTAATCATAGATACCGGCGCCACTGTTGCTGCGTGTTTCCACCCCACCAATGCGGTGCCAACTCGGCAACTGGTGTCAACGTGGGTGCCAACACATGGATAGCGTGACTAACGAGTAGTCTCATAATTAAATGTGAGCACAATTTCGTTTATGAGTTTTTAGATTTGTCGTAGGTGGGAGTTAACCCCTATCTTTTTTTTTTTTTTTTTTCTCAACAACAGTCGCAATTGTGTTCGTGTTACCGTTGTTTCCACTTCTAACCTCGCCCAGGGAGCTTACGGGAGTCTTTATGATTCGTAGATTTACGACGTGAGCGAGGCCTTTGCGACACCGTAAACTTGTGGACATCGTAACTGTTCTTCACGAAGGAGCAAGCGTGTTTCAGGTTCGCCGAAGACGCCTGGGACTGTGGTACTTAGAAGTGAATCCAAGTGTACATAATGCCACGCTCCCGTTTGTCCCACATGAGGCGAGGGCGTCTGTTCTCCATGCGCGTCTACCAGAACTTTTTAAAGACGTCTTACCCAAACATGAGTCCGGGTTTTCGTCTCGCGAAGAAGAGAAAGACTGGAGCCACGGTTTCGTCCTCTGGCAGTGCAGCGAGCGCAACAAGATGAAGAAAGAATTCAGTGTTCCGTATTTCCCGGACCAACACACGTACACTCATGCACTCCCTGTTACGAAATGAAGCACAAAGTGTGATTCAGTCTCATTATCATACACTCATCAACTGGGGTTACCCTTATTATGGCGGGCTGTAGACGACTAGTTTTTTCTACAGCTTACCCGACCGGTAATAAGTGTAACCCTCGGTACTTATCTCACCGCAAGACTGGTCTCCTCGCCTCAGAGAGAGCCACGATATTCATTCTAAGTCTCCGGAGCTCAGCCGATGAAAGAGGAAGTCGATCATCCTTGCAGAAGGAATGTTTTTGACACTCTCACAGAGATCCTGCTGAAGGTCCACCCAGCGCCTGGCTGGACGTACTCGTGGATTTGCAAGCTCACTTCAGTAGAAGCGCCATGTTTGGATGACTTAGAGAAACATGAATATTCGATCTCTCATGCTCCCCCCCCTTAAACCAGAGTTCTGCGAGGAAAGAGAAGTGTTGTTTTATAAGCCAACCGTCTCACGGGTCATGGGAGAGTATACGCTCTCACCACTATGCCACTGTGGGGGACAGCTATGTGGTCAACGGTGTTGACCCAGGCGGTAGCTGCTTGGCTCAGGACATACCTGACTCGAAGGTTCAAGTCAGACAACTCAGCCAATTTACCTCTGAACCAGGAGGGGCATCTGTACCTGAGTGACGCTTCAGTGTAACCACAATTAGCTTTTAATCGTATGTTTAAGCCAAGAGTAGCGTTATTATAGATCTATCAAACTCGGGCACCTCTCCTATGGGGGTCTTCCTAGGTGGCATTGTACCCGCAACACCTCAAGTACGGGCAACGATACTAGGGGGAGGGGTGCGTATCAGTTCCTTTATTATGGACGATTTGCAGAAACTGTTTTTGATCCGTGAGGCGCTTCGTGCATGGTGTTCTTCCCGTGAGCAGGGTCCCCGTTAGGGATGACCACGTTTTGAGGTTTAGGTGGAGGAAGTGGAAGGGAGTATGAGCTTGGAGTGCGAGATTGCGGGGAATTGGGGTGGAGGGAGAGGGTGAGATGTGGGAGGGGGAGAGGGTGGGAGATGGTGGGAGGGGTGTTCTTGGCGTTCTCTAAAACCTTCGTAACCGGTTTGATATCCTGGCAGACACAGTCTACTGCTGGTGTCAGCAAGTCTTACCACCACCACCACTACTACTACCTTCATTACCACCTCTTCCATTACCTCCTCCACCTCCTCAGTTCCTCCTCCTCAGTTACCTCCTCAGTTCCTCCTCCTCCATCACAACCACCAACTTGGGCACCTCCGACTTCTTTGGCAACAGTCTATCAATGGAATAAGTTGTCACAACCTTATGGATGTTATGTTACATTCACAGACAGTCACCACGACCTCCACCACCACATCTCCACCACCACATACCACCACATACCACCACATACCACCACATACCACCATCGTTGTCATCATTGGCACACGTATGTTTGCCATTCCTTCTACTGTCACAACCGCTTGCATATGAATTATTAGGACGGGCGCCAGAACACGCCTCGCTCCAGGTTGTAGAGGGCGGAGTGGGAGGAGGAGGAGGAGGAGGAGGAAGAGGAGGAGGGGGAGGAGAAGGAAGAGGAGGAGGAAGAGGAGAGGAGGAGGAGGTAGAGAACGGACGGTGACTTGCTTCAGGTTTCTGGTATTGATGATGACCACAGCATAATCCACCCTCCTCCCCCTCCCCTTCCCCCGCTCTCCTTTTCCCCCTCCCCCTTCCCTTTTCACCCTCCTTTCCTTCATTTTCCCGCTCCTTCCGTCTTTCGTCTTTCCTCCCTTCCCCTCCCTTCCACTCCCTTCCCCTCCCTTTCCCTTCCCCTCCCTTTCCCTTCCCCTCCCTTTCCCTTCCCCTTCCCCTCCCTTCCCCTTCTACCATTTCCCCTCTCCTTCCATCTCCTCTCCCTTTCTTCCATCTCCTCTCCCTTTCTTACATCCCCAACCCAATTCCCTTCCTCCTCTCACTCCTTTCTCTCTCGTTCTCTTTTCTCACTTTTCTCACTTTTCTCTTTCCTTTCTCTTTCCTTTCTCTTTTCTCCGTACTTTCCTGTCCTTTCTATCTTTCCTCTCCCTCCTCTCCTTTCTTATCTCTATTTCCTCTCCTTTCTTTCATCTATTTCCTCTCCTTTCTTTCATCTATTTCCTCTCCTCTCCTTTCTCTCTTTCCTCTCTTCCCTCCTCTCTCTCTCGCCTCTTTGACCGCTGCTAAACCCTCCCCCCCCTCGTCCCCGGAGCCGTCTCCGTCTCGAACCCTTTCTCCCCCCTTCGCATCCCCCCTCTCCCCCTCTCCCCTCAGTCCCCCCCCCCCGTCTATCATTGTTATTTTAGAGAGCTTCCCTTTTCCACGGCCTTTTCCTCCAGTCCTCCCCCCCACCTTCCATCTCCTCTCCCCTCCCCCCCCCCCTCTGCTGCATGGCCTCCTATTCCTTCCTTCACGTCCCTTCCCTTTCCTTTCCCTTTCTCCTTCCCTTTCCCTTCCTCTTTTCCTTTCTCTTTTCCTCCCCCTTCCCTTTCCCTTCCCCTTTTCCCTTCCCTTTCCCATCCCTTTCCCATCCCCTTGTCCCTTCCCTCTTTCCCATCCCCTTGTCCCTTCCCTCTTTCCCTTCCCCTTCCCCTTTTCCCTTCTCTTTACATTTCATCTGTTCCTTCCCTTTCCTATTCTTTCCTTTCCTCTTCTCCTTTACTCCTTGCCTTTCCTCTTTCCCTTCCTATGTTCTCATTGTTTCCCTTTCCCTTTCCTTTTCCCTCATTCCCTTCCTTTGCCTTGCCTCCCCTTCCCTTCCCTTCCCTTCCCTTCCCTTCTCCTTTTCTCCTCTGCTCATATTTCCTTCCTCGCCTCAATTCTCCCTTCCCCCAGTTTTACCTTCTCTTTCCCTTCATTTTTTCACGAGTTCTCCTGATTCCCATCGGAATTTCCCTTCCTTTCTGTTTTCCTTCTGTTTCCCTTCTCTTCTCCCTTCCCTTCCTAACCTTCCCTTCTTTACCTTCCCTTCTTTACCTTCCCTTCTCCCTTCCCTTCTCCCCTTCCCTTCCCCTTCCCTTCCCCTTCCGTTCATTACCCTTCCCTCCCTCTCCCTCTCTTCCCCTTCCCTTTACTTCCCTTTCCTCCCTTCCCCTCCCCTTCCCTTCCCTTTCCCCATCCCTTCCGTTCATTCCTCTTCCCTCCCTCTCCCTCTTCTTCCCTCCCCCCCCACCTGCAGTTCCTCCTTGCCCAGGGCTCCCCCCCCCCTCCCCTCCCGCCTTGATTTCCTCTTTTTATATCTGCGAGGCAACAGTCTTGGGGCACGCACGCACGCACGCACGCACGCACTTACACACCTCAATTTATTTTCCCCTCACCTCGCCCCCATTTCTCAGATGTTCCCCCTCTCTCTCTCTCTCTCTCTCTCTCTCTCTCTCTCTCTCTCTCTCTCTCTCTCTCTCTCTCTCTCTCTCTCTCTCTCTCTCTCTCTCACCTATCCCTCTCCTCTGTCTCCCTCTCTCTCTCTCTCTCTCTCGCTCGCTCTTCCTTTCTTTCCCGTTTTCTTCCCTTTCTCTTCCCTTCCCTTTCCTTCTTTTTGTCTCCCCCTTCACTCCCATCCCTTAACCTCCCTTCCCTGTCCCGTCTTTCCCCTTAACCTCCCTCCCTTATCCTTCCCATCTCTTTCCCTCCCTTCCCTTTCCCTCCCCTCTCTTTCCCTTCCTTCTGTTCCCTCTTCATCCCTGCCCTCTCTTCTCTCTCCTCCCCCTCTCCTCTCCCCTCTCGCCTTTCCCCTCTCCCTTCCCTCCTTTCCCCCTCGCCCCTTTCCTCCCTCTCGCCTTTCCCCTCTCCTCTCTCCTCCCTCCTCTCTCCTCCCTCCTCTCCCCTCTCCTTACCCTCTCTTCCCTCCACTCCTATTCTCACAACACTTCCCCTACTCTCTCAACACTTCCCCTACTCTCTCATCCCCTCTCCACTCTACTCCCCTCCTATTCCACCCCCTTCACCTCTACTCTCCCTTTCAACTCCACTCCCCTCATATTCCATCCCTTTCACGTCTACTTCCTCTCCCTTTCAACTCCACTCTCCTCCTATTCCATCCTCACCGCTTCAACTTCCCCTCCCCTCTGTCTCTAGCTCCCCTTCCCCTCCCCTCCTTCCTCCCTTTCCCCTCTTTCCCCTCTCTCCTCTTCCACTCCCATCTGCACCCTCTGTTCCTTTCCATTCCTCTCCTCACTCTTTCCCTTTCCTCTTCCTCCCCTTCCCCTCCTCCTCCCTTCTCCTCCTCCTCCCTTCCCCTCCCCCTCCCCTCCCTTCCCCTCCCCTCCCTTCCCCTACCCTCCCCTCCCCTCCCCTAATCTTTCCCCTTCCATTTTCCTTCCCGTATTCCCCATTCCCCTTCCTTCCCTCGCTGCCTTAGCCTAGTAATCTGTGTACCCTATTCTTAGTATGGCTCGGGGACTACCAGCAAGCCCATCAGCAAGCCTGACTGGCTGACGGCTTGTCAGCTTCTTCATATGGAATGACTAGACTGTCACTTCGCCACGTGACAATACCCTAGGGCCTAGACTGACAGACTGAACAGACAGAATGCATTGACTGACTGATTCAGTCCTGTTTATCAGTCTGGATTTGATCTCAGGCTGTATTAATGTCGATGTCCGTGCGAGTGTCAGTGTAGAAGAATCGGATCACCATTTAGGGCGGTAGTTCCCTTTTTCAGTGTCCGAACCTCTTGATTATCTTAAAAAAAAAGTAACCCCTTCCAATATAATATACAGGTAAACGTCGACTTACGATGGCATTAGGTTTCGATAGAGCCATCGTAAGACGATTTCATCGTAAGTCGATCCTTAATTTGTGTATCACTCTGTTCCGTGGTCACTGTACCTAGCCTACCTGTATATTAACCACCAGAGATACTGAATATAGCCTATTGAACATGTACAGTAGTTTATTTAATCATTTTTATCCTTTTTACCATATTCAAACACTATAATATGTATTTTCAGTACGGCATTTAAATCTCGCGGGCAGCAGCCAATGCCAGCCGTACGACGTGTCGTAATAATACTCGCATCATAAAATATAGTCACCGCTTATATCGATCGTTCTCTCTTTCACCCGCGAATTTTGAAAACCACAGAGAATGGGATTCAGGGCACATTTGAGAGAATGTAAAAACACAGGGGCGACTACAATAAATATAATCAAGACGCCGATATGGCAGCGTCGCGAATCCACTTGCTCCTCATGACGCCTACGTGTGCGGCACCGTATGGAAGGGGTTAAATTATCATATCGTCGTCGTCGTCATCGTAAAGTCGAACAATCGTAAGTCGCGGCCATCGTAAGTCGACGTTTACCTGTACAATTTGCAAACCTATGAAAAGGATTAGTGATACAAACCTTACTGAAAAATTATTAGATATATTCAATTATGTACTTATTTCAAATCAAAAATATCAATTAGTACGATATAATGCATGCATATTATGCTTTCTCATGGTAAATATACAGAACCATTGTACTGGTTATCTTGTTTCGTACCCCGTGGGAATACAGGTACCCCAGGATAAGAACCACTGATTTAGGGTAAGTTGTGTGCGTTCGTGCGTGTGTGGGCGTCTTTATATATACACACGTAAACAAGGTTGTTTGTAATAATTTGTGATTTAGTTTGTACTGAGCTTGTTCCCATGGGACCTCTCCGAATCCCCCCCCCCTTTCTTCTTATCAATATAAACTTTTTGTATCACTACTTTGTACCCCTGAAGATGTCTGAAATTGACGAAAACGTTCGTTACTTTCATTTCCCAGTGGTTTTTGCAAAAAAATAGTTTATCATGTGTTTTTGTAATTTCTTTGCGTACCAACAAACATTAAGAAATCGAGTCACGTTTGATGTGTTGATGAATGGATGTCGATAAGGTCGTATATAACATCAAATAAGGGTGCTATTGTCCCGTAAGCTTCAGTGAGGTTTGAGGGTTGAGGGGAGTCGGGATTTTCTGTAACCAAATCAAAGTTTCAGGAAACGACTCGCTATTACTAAACGTGAGGAACGTTGAACTGTGTTGAAGTCAGCAGCCAGGGGATTTTCTTCAGGTTGGGATGGTTAGGAGAGGACCCCTGTGACTTAACCTGGTTTAAGGGACAGGTTGAAAGGGGTTTAGGACACTGGGGGTTAACCCTCATTGAGGATTATTAAGCTTGAACTGCTTTGTGGATTTGCAAGA
>NC_134790.1:17497151-17502151 GCF_046742065.1 Oratosquilla oratoria
TTCCCCTCATCTTCCTCACCCTCCTCTTCCTCTCCCTCCTCCCCTCCTTCTCATTCTTCCCCTCCGCTCATCTCCCTCCTCATTCTTCCCCTCCTCCTCCTCCTCGTCCTCTTTCTTCTCCTCCTACTCCTCCTCCTCCTCCTGTTCCTCCTCCTCCTTCACCTCCTCCTCCTCAAGTCGCCCTCTCGCCGTAGACCCCCGGCCTGCATTTATGCTTCTTAGCTGTACCACCTCAAGTCTCAGAGTTCCTCCTCCTCTCTCCTCCTCCTCCTCCTCCTCGTGGCCGGAGCCCCTTTCAACCTTCGGGCTTCTCATTATCCGGTCCTTCCGCTCCCCCCGCCCCCGCCCCCTCCCACCCCTTTCCCCTCTCGTTCGTTTCACTTCTCGGCATTTTCCCCTCGCGGCTCATCCTCCTTTCCCTTTCGTTCCCTTTCCCCTCCTTTACCCTCCCATCCCTTCCCCTTCCCTCTCCTCCCCTTCCCCCTCCCTTCTTTTCCCCTTTCCTCCCTTCCCCTTCCCTCTCCTCCCTTCCCCTTCCTTCCTTTCCCCTTCCCTTCCCCTTCCCTCCCATCCCCTTCCTTCCTTTCCCCTTCCCCTTCCCTCCCTTCCCCTTCCTTCCCTCCCCCTTCCCTCTCCTCCCTTTCCCTTCCCTCCCTTTCCCTTCTCTCCCCTCCCTCCCCCTTCCTTCCCCTTCTTTTCCTTCCTCCCTCCTCCCCTTCCTCCCTCCCCTCCCCTCTCGTCCCCTCTCGAGCCTTAACCTGTCTTCGTTCCTTCCCCTCTGGTCGGGCCTCCCCTCGCCCCACCTATGTACCCTAACCCTGTTACCTTCCCTCTCCCCTCTTCTCCCTCCTTTTCCCTGCCCCCCTTACCTTCCTCCCTCCTCTCTCCCCTTTACCTTCCTCCCTCCTCTCTCCCCTTTAACCTTCCTCTCTCCCCTTTCTCTATCCCTTTCTTCCCTTCCCCATTCCCTCTCTCCCTCCCTTTCCCTCTCTCCCTTCCCCTCTCTCCCTTCCCCTCTCCTTCCCCTCTCTCCCTTCCCCTCTCCTTCTCTCCCTTCCCTTCCGCTCCCTCTTCTCTCCCTTCCCTTCCCCTCCCCCTTCTCTCCCTTCCCTTCCCCTCCCCCTTCTCTCCCCTTCCCCCTCCCCTCCGCTCCCCACGCTCCTCCCTTCTCCCCTCTTCCACTTGTCTTTCCCTCCCCTCCTGTTCCTTTCCTTCCCCTCTTTCAATGCCATCTCCCCCCCTGTCTCTTCCCTCCCCCTCCCCGCTTCCTCCCTGCGAAATCTCGCTCATCCTCTTGGGATCCCATTCCAGCATCTCGGAATTTTCCACTTCTCTCGTCATCGTTCTCATTCCTTCCTATCTCCTCCTCCTCCTGGTCCTCCTCGTCCTCCTCCTCCCCATTAGGTACCTTCCACGGATTGGCAACCCCCTCCTCCTCTTCCTCCTCCTCCTCCTCCTCCTCATCATCATCATCATTATCCTCATCATCATCACCCTCGTCTTCCTCTTCCTCCTCCTCCTCCTCCCACTCATAATCATCATCATCATCATTATCATCATCGTCTCCTCCTCCTCCTCCTCCTCCTCCTCCTCCTCCTCGTCAGGCACCGAAACAACCATGTAAGGGCCAATAGGTCTGTTGTTGTTCGTTTGTCCATGTAACTCCTACTAGTCCTCTTCCTCCTCCTTCTCCTCTCCTCATCCGCTTCCTCCTCCCCTCCTCCACTCCACCCCTCCTCCACCCCTCCACAACCCCTCCTCTTCCTCCTCCTCCTCCTCCTCTTCGGGACCCGAGTCAGGGCGACCCTTTCCTGAGCACTCGCGTTTGTCCCCCCCCCCTTTTTTTTCTATCCTTCATTCCTTCGAGCGTTTCTTGTTTTCTCTTCAGTCTTCGCTCTCTCCCACCCTCTTCCACCCACCTCCACTTCCACCCATCTCCACACCCACCCCTGTCATGCATTGGCCTTCACTTTCCGTTTCTTGTCCTCCTCTTCTTCTTCCTCTTCCTCTTCCTTCTCTTTTCCCCCTCCTCCTCTTCCTCCTCCCCTTCTTCCTCTTCCACACCCACTTCCTCTTCTTCCCCCTCGTCCTCCTCCTCTTCCTCCTCCCCTTCCTCCCTCGCTTCCTCCTCACGCAGGAACCACGAATGATTGATTAAGCTCGTACAATCACGCACGCACGCACGCACGCACGCAGGCACCCATGACCTGGGCAAGGTTGTTGACTTCTTCGTCACGAGTTTCTGTCCCCCCTACCCCCCTCCCCATCCCCTACTCTGTTGTCAGCCAGAACAAAGTCTGTAAAGGTGTCGTATCGAAGGGATGAAGAATGTGGAATTGAAGATAGTAATATATATATATATATATATATATATATATATATATATATGTATATATATATGTATATATATGTATATATATATATGTATATATATATATATATGTATATATATATATGTATATATATATGTATATATATATATGTATATATATATATGTATATATATATATGTATATATATATATGTATATATATATATATGTATATATATATATGTATATATAATTTGTGTATATATATGTATATATATATGTATATATAATATGTATATATATATCTGAAGTTCATCTCCCCGAAACAGGTGTAGTGGGCTTAAAAAAAATGAACGTCTAATCTCTTAGGGATTTTTAAAAAGGTAGTATAAAAAAACGTAAATAAAAATGATGAAGATGTAAAGAAAATAAACAGAACATTGAAAAGGAAATAAACCAGCCAGCACATAATCCGGAAAAAACTAATAGCTGATACTCTGTATGCACACACACACACACACACACACACACACACACACACACACACACACACACACACACACACACACACACACACAAACAAACACACACACACACGCATACATTATATCTATATATACATACAAGTACGTGCATGCAAACAGACAGTCAGAGATCAAATATGAAAACAGAAACTCATAAGTGACAGACATGCGCTCAAGTGGACGTGAGGAGTTGCAGGTTTGGCCACGGGGTACATCGACAACCCCCCACCCCCCACCCCGCGCAAGCATTCAGATTTCAAAACAGACTACTATTGACGTAAGTCCCGGAGGATGTGACGGGATGGTAATGACTGCCATTTATTTTATATTATTTGTTTGTTATTTGCTTGATTTTCATTTATTATTAATCTGTCTATTATTATTTACTATTTACCTGTTTTTTTATTATTTAACTATACCTATGCAGTTATTATTTATATTATAATTTTTGTTTATTTATCATTATTGTATCTTTTTTTTTCGCATCCGACCTAGTTATGGACCAAAAGGTCTACTGTCGGCATGCTCCGCCTTTGTAATCCTTAGAGAGAGAGAGAGAGAAGGCAGATAAGAGAGAAGAAAAAAGCAACGAGAGAATAGGAAGCTAAGAAAAGAAAGGACTTGGGGTTGGCAGAAACTTCAGTCTAAGGGAACTATGTAAAATAAGTTAATAAATAATAAATGAATAGATAAATTGGTCAATGAACAAGCAAACTACCCCCGCCCGGGAGACGAGCCCCCCCCCCCCCCTTGGGCCAAATATTTCGGTCTGTTTGTGTACTGCCAACGAGCTTTCGTAATGGGCCAGCATTGGCAAGTGCCTTATATACATAGAAACTCCACCATCACATACACGCAAACATGCACATGACTTTATGGTGATTCAGAGGTCCCGGTTCGAGTCCCACCCAGGGCTGAAAGGCACCATTGCACTGCAAGCCGGTACTCCAAATCTGGTGAGCAGAGAAGTGTGTGTGTAATTCACCATGGTCTTGGATCACGTGTTGCACTCGTGATCGACAGCTATTTACCTCCCGGAAGAGCTAAGAACTCGTATATGACCGATCTATGGGTACTGCTGTGACCTTACACGCACACACACACACACACACACACACACACACACACACACACACACACACACACACACACACACACACACTCCCCGCCCACGAGAGTTGGAATAACGACTCGCAGCGCAGCGATACTGAAATTGTTCCAGCCCTGTGTGGGATTAGATCCCGGACAGCCGTAGTGGCAGCCAGGAACTCTACCACTGCGCCATGAGTTTGTGTGTGTGTTAGGCCACAACATTACACATAGATCAGCTCACATATGAACTCTGAGCCCTTATTCGGGAGGGTAGTATCTGTCGATCACGAGTCCAGAACGTGATCAATGACCATGGTTAATCCACTACCATGCAAGGTAATTTTAAGTGGATTTTTTCCAGTGTTGTACGCGAGAATTTTTGTATCGGAGACAGACGATTTTATTCAATTTGAGAGGTTCTGTTGTAGCTAACACTAGACATTAGATTGAGTTAGGGGGGTAGGTATCGCTTTTGGCCGAGTTAATTCTATTAGCAAAACGCTTGGGTTCGTTGGCGTGAAACTTTCAGAAGAGCTAGTGGGTAATTAAATCCAACTCTTAATAAACAAGCACGCTATATTTTCACACTAATTATGTGAGCTCTGGTTTGGAGCCTAGCAGCTTACAGACTGCCGGGGGACGCGACCGGCTAAGAATATACAACGTCGGCACCATCGAAGTTGTCGTGCACATCTCAGTGTATGGTGAAACAGTGTTGGGCAAGGATACAGTGGCCCTAATATGTTTTGATTAAGTTTTAGGTGTGAAGAGGTCAAGTTCAACCTTGAGAGGTCAAGGTCACAGGCGTTTAGAGGGTCATGATGACTCGAACATAAGTTAGATATATTGATTCGTGGTCAACTCTAAAGTTGTTTATGTCACCATGCGACTTTTACCATAGTAGAACTATTCAGTATTGAGGTGTACTAGTATATATATTGCTGGTCGAGGTTGTTGTTCCTGGTACTACTTTTTAGTTAAGGATAATCTCGTTGCAGGTGACTTAACCCTCTGACAGCTTCCCATAAATGGGGAGGTGCCTGTATGTGTATGGGTGGGGAGGAATGGACACT
>NC_134790.1:17504651-17514651 GCF_046742065.1 Oratosquilla oratoria
CACACACACATTTTTATCAACCACAATTCACTTAAAGCCATCAACATCGAGAGACTTTAGGAGTCCAACATGCAGAAATTGAAACGTGATACAGCCAAGGACTCGAACATATATCGTATGACTGAATCGGATGGTCCTGAGTGACGAAACGGTATGGAAGACTAGTAAGGTTGACTTTTGTATATTTTATGCTCTAATTCTCA
Source organism: Oratosquilla oratoria (assembly GCF_046742065.1). NCBI lineage: Eukaryota > Metazoa > Arthropoda > Malacostraca > Stomatopoda > Squillidae > Oratosquilla > Oratosquilla oratoria. Next base: position 17,504,855 of record NC_134790.1, read on the forward strand.
CCCTTATGTCTTCCCCCCAAACTTTCCCCCCGTGTTGGTCACTAACGCATAGCGATGATGTGTAGGGGTTGAGGGCAGGGTGACCATATTTAGCATAATTATGCTGCTTCTGACCCAGGGCAGTGGGCGAGATGCAGGGATGACCCGTCATCCAGGAGGAGCCAAGATAAGAGGAAGGGAAGAGTGGAGAGGGGAGTGGGGAGTGGAGTATGTTGGGGATGGAATGGATGGCAGTGGTTTATGCCTTTGTTTTTTTGGCTACCCCCCGTGTAATGGGGAAAAAGCTTATGGTATATGTATGCATGCTAGATTAAACACATTTTCCCATAAAATTATACTATATCAAAAAATGTAACAGGAACCGAACATATTAAGAAAGACAAAATATTTAGCACGATTATTTTTTTTTCCAATCTAGCATAATTTAAGCTGATGTCTAGCATATTCCCGCTCGAGAAATCTGGTCATCCTGGTTGGGGGAGATTTGTCCCCCTCCTGGGTTGAATAAAATCACCTGGCGACAAGTAACAAATGACGCATCATACGATTGAGAGTATTTTTCGTGTGACGCTAGCCAGAATAAAAACATAAAAATGTGATAAACCAGTCTCTCGGGTTTGTCGAGTTTTTGCTTCTATGAGGGCTTGGCGCCATGGAGATGAATAAAATCGCCTGGCGACAGAGAGAAAATGAAGGGACTAGTGCCACCCGGTACGGAAGGGGCCGGGACACGATTAACTGCCTTTGCCCACCGGAGATGAATGAAATCGCCTGGGGACAGTGAGAATGAAAGGAGAAGGAACAACAGGGACGGAAGGAAGAGAGCGACGGACATTCGGTGGCACTGCTTCATTAAGGGTGCCATGAAGGTCTCTTGAGTGTCAGAAAGAAAACGGGAGGGGGGTAGAGTAACGTTCGGTTGCAAAAAAAAAAAGAGGAAGAGAAAGATGAGGACGTCCGCGACGAAGATGACGACGAAGACAAGAAAGAAGACAATGACGACGAAAAGACAATGATAGGTGCCTTCCCCTTCTTCATGAATGGGCCAGTAAAACATGTGATTCTGGTTTGTAACGACGCGTGGTGGGGCGGAGATTCTGTCCGGTTGTAGTTGTTAGTTATCATCGTTGCTGCTGTATATGACAATGAGGATATTGTAAATGCTGTTGTGATGACCATCATTGTTGGGGTATTAGGTGAGATCACCTCATGAGTGTACGGGGGAGGAGGGGGTGATGGGTGTGTTTTGATGGGTATCAAACTGGGCAGGAAAAGGGCTATCACACTGTGTTTCCACGGGTTTCACCAGCGTCGACAGTTGAGAGTTCGTTTGAGTAGAAACGACTTCGGCTACAATATTTTTTCAAATTTCCAAATATCAAATTATCTTTCCGCCATACTGTATATAGGGAGGGGGGATATTTCACCCCCAGCCCCCCCCCTCAAGTGAATAAAATCGCCCGACGGCATACAGAATAAACTTGCAAGCTAGCGAGGAGGCCTGCACACGTGGCGTTATCGTACCGTTCGTGGAAGGGGGAGATCACGCAGGGAGGCGCTTAGCCTCCACAGAAGCGGTCACATTTGCATGTGCTAGGGAGAGAGTCGGGGCCTCCAGAGAGTTGTCGCCGGTTGGGCGCAAGATCTCCACGCGCCATGGTCTTAGATCACGTGTTGGACACGTGATCGACAGCTATTTCCCTTCCGGAAGAAAGCTCGAAGCTCATATATGACCGATCTATGGGTAATACTGTGACCTTACACGCAGACACACACACAACTCCCCACCCACGAGAGTTGGAGTAACGACTCACAGCGCAGCAATACTGAAATTATTTCAGTCCTGAGCTGGATTCGAACTCGGACCGCTGTAGCATCGGTTGCGAACGCTACCACTGTGTGTGAGTGTGTGTGTGTGTGTGTGTGTGTGTGTGTATTTATGTATTATGTGTGGATGTATACATTCGTGTGAGAGTCACCACTTCTGTATGTGCGTGTGTGTGTGTGTGTGTGCGTGCGTGCGTGCACTTATGTGGCCTACAGGTGTCAGTGTTTGCATATATTTGCATGTGCAAACGTTAATTAAAGTAATATATGATGGCCCATTAGCAGGAAAAGAAATGGAAATCGATGATATACCTTTAAGAAATTTATGGCAATGATGTGCCCGATGCTTTGGATACTCCACCATGGAATGTGGTTAAAAGGAAAAAAAGAATAATGATAATGATAATAATTGATGATAATAAGAATGAATATATAAACAGAAAATGAAATAATAGATAGATTAATAGTAGTAAATGAAAATTTATAAATATACAAAAGAAAATAGACAAAAGATACAAATAGATGATAATAAGAATGTATATATAAACAGAAAATAAAATATTAAATAGATTAATAGAAATAAATGAAATTTAATAAATATAAAAAAGAAAATAGACAAAGATAAAAAAACGATACAAAGAGATGATAATAAGAATGAATATATAAAAGATAAAATAAAATAATAAATAGATTAATAATAAATGAAAATTAATGAATATGAAAAAGAAAATAGGCAATGATAAAGAAAACAATACAAATAGAAAAGTTAAAAAAAAAAAAAAAAAAAAAAAATCCTCGGGTCAATCCAAATCCCCACCAAGTCTTCACCCATGGCCGACTAAAATCGTCAGCTTGGCGCCAGGAGATCTGGACGCGGCGCCACGGAAACGTGAATGAAATCGCCCGGCGCCAGCCAGAATAGAAAACGGATGCGTCAGGGCGCCAAGATGGCTGCCAGTTCTTTGTCTCTTCGTCAGCTTTTGATTTCAGAATTAGTGACTCATCATCCCCGCCCCCTCCCCTGTTCCTCCCCCTCTTCCCCTTCCCCCCCTCTTTCCCTTCCTTCTTCCCCAATCTACTAATCACCCATCACTACTTTTCATCATGTATCTTCCTATTCACCACCCCCATCCCTTCTTTTTTTTCTCCTCTCTCTCTCTCTTTTCCAATTTTTCTCAGTTCTCTCCCTTTTCTCTCCCCCCACCCGCCCATCTCTCTCTCACCCTTCTCTCCCCCCTCTCCCTTCTTCCCCATCCTCCACTCCTCTCCTTTTATCACACCTTTCCTCCCCCTCCTTCTCCCTCATTTCCCCTCTGTCCCTCTGATAACCCTATGTACCCACGTCACGTCATTTCCCCTTTTTCCCTAAGTCCCCCTCCTTCCCCACTCCTCTTCTCTTCCCTTTTCTTCCGCCCTTCTTTCTTTTCCCCTCTTCTCCCTTTTCCTTCCTTTTCCTTCTTACGCTCTCTCCCCTCTTCCTCCATCTTTTCCCCTTTTTCTCCTCTTCAGCCCTCTTTCCCATCCTCTCCTATTTTCCATCTTCCTTCCCCTCTTCTCCCCTCTCCTCCCCACTTCTACTCTCTCCTTCCTTCGTCTACCCTCTTCCCCCATCTCCTATTTCCTCCCTTCACCTCTCTTCTTCTCTTCTGTTCTCCCCTCTTGCCCTCCCCGTTTCCCCCTCTTCCTCTCCTAAGCCCTTCTCTCTCACCTTCCAGCTTCCTTCCTGTCTCCGCATTTGTCTTCATCCATTTTCTTCATCTTTCTTCCCTTCTCTCTCTCTCTCTCTCTCTCTCTCTCTCTCTCTCTCTCTCTCTCTCTCTCTCTCTCTCTCTCTCTCTCTCTCTCTCTCTCTCTCTCTCTCTCTCTCATTTTCTTTCTTTTGTTTTCTTTTATTCTTTTACTTTGTCTTTCTCTTTCGCTCATTCTTTCTCTTTCTTTTTCTTTCTCTTTCATTCTTTCTGTCGTTCATTCTTTCTTTCTCTCTCTCTCTCTCTCTCTCTGTGTCTCTCTCATATCCCCCCCATGTGCCCATTTCCTCCTCTCGCCCGGTCCCTCTTCTCTTTCCTCCCCGTCCCTTAGAGTCTTTCCCTCTCTTCCATACTTTCTCGCTCTCTAATATCCTCTTCCCTACAAGATCGCTCTCTAATTTCCTCTTCCCTTCCCCCACCTTCCCTTCCCCCACCTTCCCTTCCCCCTACCTTCCCTTCCCACCACCTTCCCTTCCCCCACCTTCCCCTCTCCCACCTTCCCTTCCCCCCACTATCCCTAACCCTCTATCCTCCTTGCCACCTTCCCTTCCTCCTCCTCCTCCTCCTCCATACGCCCTTCCTCGAGTCCCACTCCTCCCCCCGCCGCCCTCGTCCTTCAGCCGCTCTCTTTCAGTCGCGTCTCGGCCCCTCTTCATCATCGTCCTCCTAGTCGTCGTTTTCGTCCTTCTTTGGCCTCTTCCTCCCCCTCCCTCTGCTCCTCCCTCTCTCACTCCCCCTCCCTCTCCTCCTCCCTCTCTTCCTCCCCCTCCCTCTCCTCCTGTCCCTCTCCTCCCCTCCCCTTCACTCTTCTCCCCTCCTGCCTCTCCTCTCCTCCCCTCTCTCTCCTCCCGTACCTCTCCTCCTCCCTTTCTTCCTCCCCCTCTCGTTCCCCTCTCCTCCACCTCCCTCTCCTCCTCCCCTCTCTTCCCCCCTCCCTCTCCTCCTCCCCTCTCTTTCCCCCTCCCCTCCTCCCCTCTCTTTCCCCCTCCCCTCTCTTTCCCCCTCCCCTCTCTTTCCCCCTCCCCTCCTCCCCTCTCTTTCCCCCTCCCCTCCTCCCCTCTCTTTCCCCCTCCCCCTCTTTCCTCCACCCCTTCTTTCCCCCCTCCCCCCTTCGTGTGTAATCAGCGTAGTACTCACCTCAGCAAGTCTCCTCCCCCTAATCCTCTCCCTATACGCTTCCCCCCTTCCCTCTCCCCCTCCTTTTCCCTCCCCTCCCACTCCCTGTTCTCCCCATTTTTCTCTTCCCCCTTTGCCTTCCCCCTTCTCCTCTTTCTCTTTCCTTTCCCCTTCTTCCCTTCCCTTCCTTCCCTTTCTCTCCCCCTTCCCCTTCTCCCATTTTCCTTCACCCTTTCCCTTTCCCTCCCCCCTTCCCTTCTTCCCCTTTCCTTTCTTCCTATTTCCCTTCTTCCCTTTCCCTTCTTCCCTTTCCCTTCTTACCCTTTCCCTTCCAACCCTTTTCCCTCTCTTCCTCTCCCACTTTTCCTTTCCCTCTCCCCGTTCTCCTTTTCCCTCTTCCCCTTCTCCCCTCCTTTCCCTTTCTATTCCCCTCACTCTTCCTCCTCCTCTTCCATCTTCCACTGCCTTGTCTTCTGCCTCGGCATCCTCCTCTTCCACCTATCCTTCCTCCTCCCCTCCTCCTCCCCTTCACTCTTCCCCGTCCCTTCCCCGCTTCTTTTCCTTCTTCTCATTTCCCTCGTTCTCCTACTCTCCTTCCCCCTTTCACGTTCCTTTGCTCCTCATTCCCCACCTTTCCCTCCCCTCCGTCCCCCTTTTCCCCCTCCCCCTTTTTCCCCTCTCCTGCAGCTTCTCCCTCCTCCCCTCTCCTCCCCTCCGCCACCGCCACGGTCGCCTCCAGCGAACCAGCAAGCCATGCTCCTCCTCCTCCTCCTCCTCCTATATTGATTCACTGTTTACTTTCCGTAACATCTTTATTACTTGAGCCTCGGTGTCATCAGCTGCCCTTCTGGTGCACCTCGTGTGGAGCTGATCATTAGGACTCCTCAGTGTCGTCGTCGTCAGCTCGACTCTCCGACCGACCCACGCTGGTTTCCAGAACCAGCCAGCCAGCCAGAGCCAGCCAGCCAGCCACGCGGGGGCAGAGCCGCCGTCGCCCCCGCTGTTCCAGAGCATGTGCAGTGTTGCAACGGCGTCTTTGTTGCAGGGTTGCAGAGAGGAGCGGCTGCATTGTGTGCCACTGAAGGACTCCTCCGCTTGGTTGGGGAGGAGTGGCGGGAGGACGGGTGGGGGGAGAGGAGGGTGGGAAGGGGAGGCGGATCGTCTCGCTTATCCAGTGTATTCATCCGATTGTCTGGCTGGAATTGGGCACCGACTTCCAAATCCAGGGAAGAGGGGGAGGGGGTAGGAGGGGGGGAGCCACGCGCCAAGCCCTGTAGCACGCGGCGGCCACGACCCCAGTGCCAGTGCCAGTAGAACTCCCCCTCTCCCCCTCCCCTACTCCCTACGCCCCCCTACTCCCTACGCCCCCCCCCTTTCCATCCCCGCCCGCCCCCCTCCTCACCTGTTGTAAACTTGGTCGCCAGGGAGGGTGGAAAGGAGGGGGTTGGGGGGTTGAAGCATGGGGGGGGGGAGAATGTTCCGTCTTCGTCCTCAGGGCCTCCCGATCGTCTGCTCCCCTTCGGAGGATTCGGCAGTGGCATCCTTCGGATTGGTAGCGAACTCTCTCCTGTTTCTCTTCCTCTTTCCCCCCCACTCTTTCTCCCCTCCCCCTTTCGCGCCCCCCACTCCCGCTCCCTATCTGTCTACACCCCCACTATCATATCTCTCTGGTGGGTGTGGGTGTGTGTGTGTGTGTGTGTGTGTGTGTAAACCTCTTCCTCTATCTCCCAACATCATTCCTTCTGTTCCCACATCTCTCCCTTTCCTTCCTGCTTTCCCTGTCACCCCACTCCTCCCCGCTCCCCCCCCCCTCTCTCTCTCTCTCTCTCTCTCTCTCTCTCTCTCTCTCTCTCTCTCTGTGACTCAGTTCTTCCCAGTTTTCCCTACCCCCCCGTTTCTCCCCCCTTTTCCCCTTCCTCCTCTTCCCTCTCTTCCCTCTCTTCCCCTCTCCCATTCTCTCTCCTCTTCTCCTCTCCTCTACCCCTCTCTTCCCCTTTCCCCCTCTCTCCCCCTTTCCCCCTCTCTCCCCTGTCACCTCTTCCCTCTCACCTCTTCCCTCTTTTTCCTCTCTCCCCGAGTCATGACCTTCCCCCCTCCTCCTTTCTCTCCCTCCTCGCCCCCCTTTCCCCCTCTCCCCCCCCCCTCCCACAACCTTTACCGCACAGACTTATCAGTTACGGAAGAGGGCACCTTAGTAACCGATGTTGCTCAGCAGTAGTAATAGCAGGGTAGCAATAGAAATACCAATAGCAGGAGTAGCAGTACCAGTAGCAGCAGAAGTACCAGTACCACCCCCACCCACCCCACCCACCCTCGCCGTCGTCGTCACGTGATCCGCCACCGCCTAAAGTCTGCAGCAAAGTATTGCTGGTATTAAAGGTGCTGGGTTGATTCCCCAACGAGAGAGAGTGAGAGAGCGCGAGGGAAAGGGAGGGAGAAAGCGAGAGAGAGAGAGTGAGAGAGAGGGGGAGAGAAAGAGAGAGAGAGCGGGGGAGAGAGCGAACGAGAGAGGGAGAGAGAGTGGGAGAGAGCGTGAGAATGTGAGTGTGAGAGCGAACAAGAGAGAGAGAGAGCGGGAGAGAGGGAGAGAGAGAGAGCAGGAGAGAGAGAGAGCGGGAGAGAGAGAGAGCGAACGAGAGAGATAGAGAGAGGGAGCACGAGAGTGTGAGAGAGCACGAGAGTGTGAGAGCGAACAAGAGAGAGAGCGAACGAGAGAGAGAGAGAGCGAGCGAGCGAGCCAGGCGGGGGCGGTGCCCTCTGGTGACGGAGGCGGCTTCTGCTACTGCCGTGATGATGGGCGGCGGCGGCGGCGACGGCGGCGTCTGCTCAAGCTTCTCTACTCTTCCCTCCTCCTCCTCCTCCTCCTCCTCCTCCGCCTCCTCCTCCTCCTCCTCCTCCTCCTCCTCCTCCTCCTCCTCCTCCACCACCACCACCACCACCACCTTTTCTTCCTCTTCTTCCTCCTCCTCTTCCTCCTCTTCCTCCTCCTCCACCCCTTCCTCCCTCCTCATCCACCACCACCACCACCTCTTCCTCCTCCTCATCTTCTCTATCCTTCCTTCCTCCTCTTTCCCCCTCCATCCACTTGACCCCTTTCATCCTCCTCCTCCTCCTCCTCCTCCATCCTCCTACTTCTCCCTCTTCTTTTTCTTCCTCGTCCATCTTCTTTTTCCTCCACGTTCCTCCTTTTTCCTCCACGTTCCTCTTTTTATCCTCTTCTCATTTTTCCTCCATCCTCCTCTCTTTTTCTTCCTCCGTCATCGTTTTTCCTCTTCCTCTTTCTGCCCACTCCTCTTCTTTCTTCCCCCTTCCTCTTTCCTAATCCCTCATCTTCTTCCCTTCCCTCCCCCTCCTTCCTCTTTCACTCTCCATCCTCTTCCTTCCCCCTCTTTTTTCCTCCTCCCTCCTCTTTCCTCTCTCTTCTCCCTCTCCGCCCTCTTTCCCCTTCCCTCCTTCTCTCCCCCTCACTCCCCACTCTCCTTCCTCCCTCTTCCCCCTTTGCTCCTCCTTTCCTCCTTCCTTTTTCGCTTTTCTCCTTCATATTTCTCCTTCCTCCCTCTTTCCCTCTTCTTTCACCCTCCTTCCTCCTCCTCCTCCTTCCTCCTCCTCCTCCTTCCTCCATCCTCTGTATTTCTCCTTCCCCTTTCACTTTCCTTCCTCTATCCCCTCCTTCCTCTTCCCCCCTCCTTCCTCCTCCCTCCTCCATCCTCTTTCCCTCTCCTTCCTCTTTCCTCCTCTTTTCTCATTCCCCCCACTTTCCTCTTTCTTCCTCCTTCCTCTTTCCTTTTTCCTCTTACCTCCTTCCTCTTTCCTCTTACCTCCTTCCTCTTTCCTAAATCCTCTGTCCCCCTCCTTCCTCTCTCTCCCTCCTTCCTCTGTCCCCCTCCTTCCTCTCTCTCCCTCCTTCCTCTGCCCCCTCCTTCCTCTGTCCCCCTCCTTCCTCTGTCCCCCTCCTTCCTCTGTCCCCCTCCTTCCTCTGTCCCCCTCCTTCCTCTGTCCCCCTCCTTCCTCTGCCTCCCTCCTTCTTCTTTCCCCCTTTCCCTCCCCCTTCCTCCTCTCCCCTCCTCCCTCTTCCCTCTCCTCCCTCTTTCTCCCTCCCTCATCTCTCTCCCTCCCCCATCTCTCTCCCTCCCTCATCTCTCCCTTCCTTCCTCTTTCCCTCTCCTTCCTCTTTCCTCCTCCCTCCTCTCTCCCTCCCTTCTCCCCCTCCTTTCTCCTCCCCTCCTTTCTCCTCCCCTTCCTTCCTCCTCTCCCCCACACTCCCTCTTTTCCCCTCACTCCTTCCCCCTCCTTCCTCTTCCTCCTTCCTTCCTCTTTCCCCCTCCTTCCTCTTTCCCCCTCCTTCCTCTTTCCCACGTCCTTCCCCCTTCTCTCATCACCTGTCTCCGTCCTCTTCCCTCCTCCTTCCTCCTCTCTCCCTCTCCCTGCTTTTTCCCCTTCCTTCCTCTTTCCCCATCTCTCCTCACCCCTCACTCCTCTCCCCCCTCCCCCCTTCACTCACTTTCCCCTCATCCCCCTCCTTTTCCCCCACCTTCCTGTTTCCTCCTCCTTCATCTTTCCTTCTCCTTCATCTCCCCCTCCTTCCTTTTTTCCTTCCCTCCTATTTATTTCTCTTTTCTCTTCCCCTCTTTCTTCCTTTTTCTCCTCCTTCTTTATCCCTCCCTCCTCCTCCTACTCCTCTCTCCTCCCCTCTCCTCCCCTCTTTTCCCCCACGCCCTCTTTACACCCAGCCCCTCTCTCCATTCTCCTCCCTTCCCCCTCTTCTTGTCTCCCACTCTTGCCCATTCTTTACTCCTCTCTTCCGCCTCTCTCCCCATCTTTTTCTTCCTCTCTTTCTGCCTCCTCTTTTTCTTCCTCCTCCCTTCCTTCCTTCCTCCTTCATTCCTCCTCCCTTCCTCCTCCCTTCCTTCCTCCTTTCCTCCTCCCTTCCTTCCTCCTTTCCTCCTCCCTTCCTTCCTCCTCCCTTCCTTCCTCCTCCCTTCCTTCTCCCTTCCTTCTCCCTTCCTTCCTCCTCCCTTCCTTCCCTTCCTTCCCTTTCTTCCTCCTCCTACCTTTCTTCCTCCTCTTTCCGTTCTTCTTCCTCTTCCCTTTCTTCCCGTTCCTACT
>NC_134790.1:17519651-17524651 GCF_046742065.1 Oratosquilla oratoria
AGTAATGCCTGCCAAGTTTGTCTATATATATATATATATATATATATATATATATATATATATATATATATATATATATATATATATATATATATATATATATATATGCTATCTGTCCCTAGTATTCGACCTAGTTATGGACCAAAAGGTCTCCTGTCGGTATGTTCCTCCTTCCTTTGTAAAAACTCAACACCAACACTTTCAATAACTGCGTTTATTTGTCTTGTAACTCCTTCGCTGCTTGACGTACTTGATCGACTTAATTCTGGTTAAAGACCGGAGGCTGAGGCTGGTCTTGATCTACCAGGACACCCCTACGGCCCAGAGGCGCCACCCATTAGCTGCTTCACATAGCCTCTTGTCCTTAACCAGAAGAAAATCTGTAAAGTACGGAGACAAATGAAATAGCCTCGTGAGGAGCCTACGCCAGGAGGCGCTGAGTAGCTGCGGCCGAAGCCGCCACCTTTGTCGTATTATGCTCTTTGGGGAATGTTGGGGGCAGGTAACTAACAGTCACTGCTGGGAATCCGAGAGGAGTGCGGGACTCGAACTAGACTACTGTTCTGGACGAGGGCAAGGAAGTGGGCGGTTTTGGGGCCCTAAGTAATTAGTTCTTATACAGTATAAGGAGTCTCTCTCTCTCTCTCTCTCTCTCTCTCTCTCTCTCTCTCTCTGAATGGAGTCGTCTGGCGCGTTGGTCTGAACATTCCTTTTCGTCCAGTAAAGTTAAAATTGACGTTCAGAACAAATTCCAGAAAAATTATTATAACGTCCAACACGGTACAACGGTAGCGTCATAGCCTTGTGGTCACCAGTTGCACATTTAACGGATCGAGGCCCAATTTTGTTAATGCACTCGGAAGTATTTGGTCTGGGTGTCGCCAGGCGATTTTATTCAGGCCCAGAAGGCGGTCGGTCGTGGCAGGTCCAGCCACGTCTGAGGTGAATAAAATCACGTGGCGCTAACGAGGGAAAATGTATAAATGTAGCAGACGTCAGATTACAAGTTCGTGAGTGACCGAGACGAAGAATCTGCTGCGTCGTCCCATCTACGACTTGAGCCTCTTGGCTCCAATTATTTATTTTATTCATTTATTCATTTATATGTCTATTTGCTTATTTGTTTATATTTATTCTTATATTTTTTATTCTTTATGAAATAAATAGAACATAAATTACGATGTCAATATGGATTGTCGACAATATAGACAGTAAATATTGGGAGAAGAAGTTGTACAGACGTAAGATCACGTTGTCGTAGTATGCAATGGCCAATTTATCTAAAAACCTGATATCATTAGTGCCAAGGCCACTTACTATGTTCATATGCGTGTGAATATGTGGGTGAATGTTTCATACATAGTGCGTGTGTATCGAGTCTGCATTGTGTGTATTTACCAAATTGTAGTATACAGGAAAGGAGCAACGCTCGTCGGGTCCCGTCTCCTATTCTCTAATATTCTAACATATCTAGATTCAAAGTCATGCACGGTTCTAACTTAATCTATATCTTTGATTTCCAGTTATCATTTTTAGATTTGAACTCGTGTATTATTTAGCTTGAGCTGTATCATCATCTATGATAGTCCACATATTTATACATGTATGTGGAAAGCTGTATTTCTTCATATACTTTCGATATGTGGTCTTTCTTAATTTACCTCCATAACCTCCCGTGTGTGGGCGTGTGTGTGTATGTGATTCACCTCGGTCTTGGATCACGTGTTGGACTTCGTGATCGACAGCTATTTCCTTCCCGGAAGAGAGCTCAGAGCTCATACATGACCGATCTCGAGAGTTGGAGTAACGACTCACAGCGCAGCGATACTGAAATTGTTTCAGCCCTGTGCGGGATTCGAACCCGGACCGCCGTAGTAGCAGCCGGAAACTCTAACCACTGCCCCACGGGGTGTGTAGTTTGTGTGTACGTGCAACCTAACGGTATTTACCTAAGTGCAGTAAACAAGCTAAGAGCTATACACGCGTAGCCCCGCCTCTGTGTGTGTGTGTGTGTGTGTGTGTGTGTGTGTGTGTGTGTGTGTACGTATGTATGTGTGCGCGCGCGTGTGGTACACGGATGTTTGTAGGTGTGTATGGGTATGAGTCATGGTACGAAGATATATATGAACTTTGCATGTTAGTCAGTGTGTGTGTGTGTGTGTGTGTGTGTGTGTGTGAGAGAGAGAGAGAGAGAGAGAGAGAGAGAGAGAGAGTTGGGACTTCAGATAAAAGTAGTTTTTGTCCATAATCAAACTTTGCAAAGAAAATGTACTGGGAACCCAAGGGTCTGTCTAAATGACTGTATATTTACACACACAGTGTGTGTGTGTGTGTGTGCGGTAGACGATTGGAATATTAGCATATCTTGGAATATTAAGATGTTTTTGTTAAACTTTATATGATTTCATTCCGTCCGTACATCCATTTCTGATATTTACGATGCCACATGTTGTTTGTTTACATTGGTGTCACTCCACGTGAAAAGTTGTATTATTATTATTGTCATTATAATTGCTGTTGTTATTAATTTTTTATTTATATTTTTCATTAATTTTCTTCATGGTGGATTCTTTCACGTTTCCAAACACTTTATCTCCCTCACCATCACCATCACCAACACCATCACCACCACAGTCATCAACCACCTCCACCACCATCACTATGATCATCAACCACCACCCAGTCACTACCCTCAATTCTCACACCTCCCACCACCACAAACAACAACAACAACAACAGCAACAACAACAAGAGCGGCATTGAACCGGTTCGTGGTGACGTAAGACATCTAATGTCAACAAATGCTCTTTGCGGGGAGTCCACTTCCACCTGATGCGTAAGAGGCCATGTTGACGCAGTTTCTCATTTATTTATGTATTTATTTATTTATATAATTATTTCTATTTAATTGTTTATTTGCACTTATATTAATTAGTTTATTTATTATTATTTTCTATATAATTTACTTGGTTATTTTCTGTCTCTCAATATTTAAGCCAAATTATTCTGTTAACTCCAGGACGGTATTGTCAGCTCGCCAGAACAAAATCTACAAAGTGCGTTGTCTTAAAGAAAGAGACTGGGATAAGCCTTACTTTCTTTTGTTTGGGGTCCCGTTCTCAGCTGAATAAAAGCGTGTGGCGTCAGCCAGAGAAGAATCTTTAGTGAGTCATAGAAAGGGAAGAGCCCACTTCTCAGTCTAGATTTTTCTAGAATATAGTTAGATTTATATATATATATATATTTTTGCACTTGCGATGTAATACATGAAAGCGCTCTGCCTTAGTTTCTCTTCGAAGTTGTTAACCTGCATATGGGTGTGTTTGTGTGCGCGCGCGCGCGTGTATATATATATATATATTATATATATATATATGTATATATAATATATATATATATATATATATATATATATATATATATAGAGAGAGAGAGAGACAGACAGACAGACAGACACAGACATTCTGACAAAATGAAGTGGGTGGGAAGAGGAAAGACTAGTCTTAACCCGAGTTTATTCTCTGCATGCTTTTGAAAAAAGCTTATAGCGAAACTAGTCAGAAATAAACTCGGATTAAGACTAGTCTCTCCTCTTTACACGTACAATGTATTAGTGTCATGAAGTTCTTGCAACTTTTTCGTTAGTGTAGGCCTTATGGTCTCTTGCAGTCTCCTTCATTCTTATGTTCTTATTGAAATCACCTACGTATGTTGTCTGTGTAACTTAGTATAGAAAAACAATCTAATGAGGACCACAGTGGAAATAAGCTTACATGTTTTTTTTTGTGTTATCCTCGGCAGTTGGAGTTATTTCGAAATATGTGTTTTTGTCATTATCTGCACTTCATGTATATTGATTCTTTGCCAAATAAACTTATTATTAGTAGTATTATTAAGTGTACAAATCATGAATAATAATGAAAGGGTTAGAATCGCAGGTTATCGCCGTACATTGTGACAAAATGCCACAGGACAAAACGCCACAGGACCAAAGTTCCACAATACGTCATGCCACAATGTAAAAGCTGGGCAAAATGCCACAGTCCTACGTCACCTTGCTTATTATCATAGAACCAACTTTTTTTTATATAAATATGAAATAAATAATTCATGCATACCATGTATGAATACACAGTCTCAAGACCTTTACTCCCGAAAGGGGCGCCACGAAATTGAGTTGATTGAATTAAGCCAGAATGAAGGTTATTAATAACGCCACCTGATACGAAAGGGGTTAATTGAAAGAGTGGTGTAACCCCCTTCGCCAATGAAAGGGTGCCACGTAGATGAATAAAATCGGCTGGCGACAGCCACGTTTAAAGAGAGAGAAGGAAATGTATCACCCGGTAAGGAAGGGGTCCAGGCGAGCCGTACCCTGGCCCGATGACTCACCGCCGCGCGCTGTTTTGTTTGTTTGATAAGTGCGGATGTCCCCTTTGTAGATGGAGGCATGTGTACGCTAACACTAGTGTGCGCGTGTCCATTTAAGCGTTTACGTTGATTGCAGTGTACACACACTATCAGCTTAGTGTATGTGTGTGTGTGTCCGTGCGTCTTACAGATAGGAATGAAAGGTGGTAAGGAACATGGAACTGTCTAGTGTAGGTCTTATGGCCTCTTGCAGTCTCCTCCATTCTTAAGTTCTCAATGTTTTGAAGAACTGTTGTGGGCGTATGTCGGGGCACGCCGTTGGTTGTTTGTTTGTTTTACCATGCGCTCTGGGCGTGGGTCGTCCTATATAGGGAGAGTTAGTGATCAAGCCCTTACTCAGACACCTTGTTAAGAACCGGAATCTCAAGCTCAAGGACGCAAGTCTGTACCTGTCCAGTGCATCTCTTTTAGGAGGGACCCACCGTTGTCCGATGACTTCAGGTGACGTCATCTTTGTTATTATGTAACGGTTGCAGTGACGTCCCGATGAGTATTTTCCCCTACACACGTACCCGAAGACAAGTCGCAGTTCCCATTTATTTCAGTATCTTGTCTTTCAGATGCCAGGA
>NC_134790.1:17532151-17669651 GCF_046742065.1 Oratosquilla oratoria
GGAGTAATCATCACCAAAGACATGTCACAGTTTGTTGAGATCAATAAAGGTGGCCTTTAAATACCTGGATAAGGAAATGATCAAGAAAATATTACAAACACTGATAAGGCCAAAACTGGAATATGCCGCGCTGATATGGTCACCCAGTACAAAAAAGAATATAAGAAAATTAGAAAGAATACAAAGACCAACGACAAAGTTGGTCCCAACACTTGTAAACCTGACATATGAACAAGGACTGGTCAAACTGGAATTGCCAACCCTGGAACAAAGAATAGAACGAGGGGACCTAATAACCATCTACAAAATCATGAAAGGAAAAGAATGCCTTGATAGAGAGGACTTATTAAAGCTGGACAGAGGAAAAACAAGAGGACATGCAATGAAACTCAAAAAGGATAACTACAGAAGAGAGCTGAAAAAAGAACAGCTTCCCACACAGAGTGACAGATATATGGAACAAATTGGATGAAGACAGTGTGTGCAAACACAATACAAGAATTTAAGAACAAACTTAATCTTGCGAGATACAACAACGCGGCGCCACGAGCATAGCTCCCCTTCCCGTATAATACAACTAGGTAAACACACACACACACACACACACACACACACACACACACACACACACACACTTTTCGGACAAAGCTCTAGTTGCAGACAACCCTTTTTCTTGATCGGTTCTAGAGATTTCGGTATTGTACACGAGGTCACTCGTAAGCAGCCACGTTGTACGAGCTCACCCTGGTTCCGATCGTAAAAGGCAATGGAAGGGGATTATCGATGGTGAAGGTTGCTGAAAAAGAAAACGGGTCTGGTTTGGTCGCCCGCCTCGGAGGAGGACGCGGGCAGAGCAAGGTGATTCGGGTGTGCAGATGTCACCGTTATGTAGATAAATTACGTTTC
Organism: Oratosquilla oratoria; assembly: GCF_046742065.1. Lineage (NCBI taxonomy): Eukaryota > Metazoa > Arthropoda > Malacostraca > Stomatopoda > Squillidae > Oratosquilla > Oratosquilla oratoria. The sequence continues at coordinate 17,533,058 of NC_134790.1, forward strand.
CTCGTGCGCGCGCGCACACACACACACACACACAGACACACACACACACACACACACACACACACACTATTCTTTTTCAGTTACAGAAGAGACCTGAAAAAGTATAGTTTCCCACACAGAGTGATCGATGTATGGAACAAATTAAACAGTGAAACAGTGATTGCCAGAACTATACACGACTTCAAGGAAAAGCTGGGTGTGGAGAGATACGAAAACGGGTCACAACGAACATAGCTCCCGTCCCGTAAAATACAACTAGGTAGGTAAATACATACACACACACACACACGCACGCACGCACGCACTGTGTGGGTGTCGTGGTTGCGATGATGGCTGGGCAATGCAGCCGCCATTAGCATGTTTCGTAAGATGTTCCGTGGTGTGGTTTGAGTTACGCAATTAGTGATAGCTTTTGCCTACCTTGGTTTTATTCATGTGCGTAATTGTCAATATTTGTCAATATTGTATTACCTCCAACCTGTGTATCTTATCTCGGACATAGGATTCATAACGAGGAGGTGAGGAGAGCGGGGGTGGAAAAAGAGATGACAGATAGGGATGATGAAAGGGATGGTTTGGACACATGGAAAGAATGATTGAAGAAATATCAATAAAAAAGGCATGGAAGGCAGGAGTGGGGAGAGTGAACATGAAGGGACGACCGAGGATGAGATGGATGGATGGGGTGAAGGGGCGTTGAGAAAGAGGAGGATGTCTGTTGAGCAAGGAAGGGAGAGGGCAGAAGAGAGGGATGAGTGGAGAATGACTGTGTATAGATGATACTGTTATGCAAGGAAGGGAAAGGTGGGGAATGGGGTGCTTATGTGTGAATGCAATTTTGACGCAGCCCGAAGGGATTTCTTTCTGTCTTCTCTTTTTCTGCATGAGGGGGCGGAGAGTGGGGGGGTCACCGATTAGGTGAAGTAGTCTTGCTGTGGATGTACTGTGTCTTGCTACATTGCTGCTGACCCAGGACAGTGGGCAGGATACAGGGATGATCCGTCATCCAGGAGGAGCTAAGAGGAGAGAGAGGAGAGGGTGGTGGATGGGAGTGGAATGTGTGGGAGTGAGTATATGCCTTTTGACATGGCTACCCTTCTTGTAAGGGGGAAAAGCTTCGGGCATATATATATATATATATATATATATATATATATATATATATATATATATATATATATTATCAGTGTATTTTGGCAGGAGTTTTTCTCTAATGCATATATCATTAAAATTGATGGCTAGTTTTGCATTAATTATTTTCTTATAGGTATTTTCCATATACCTTATTATAGATTTATGTTCCTTAGAAAGGAAATTTATGACAGTAAGAAGGCTTAGTATAAAACTTAGAACTTTCATAAGACTCATCGGATTAATTCTTATCCTATAAGATAGTACATCCCAATAGCTACTGAGGAAGGGTCTAGAACCCGAAATCGCGATCTAGCTAATATGACTACATACAGCCAAGTCATAAATTTCCTTTCTAAGGAACATAAATCTATAATAAGGTATATGGAAAATACCTATAAGAAAATAATTAATGCAAAACTAGCCATCACTTTTAATGATATATATATATATATATATATATATATATATATATATATATATATATATATATGTATATATATATATATATATATATAATGTGTGTGTAATTTCCTTGACTCTGGTGTTTTTTGTTGAACTGGTAAGAAATGCTCTTAACGTACTACGTGGCTTGTTAGCGACGTCGCCAGTTTTTCTGTGCTCTCGAAGCGTTGCCGTTAAAGTCGTTGCCAGGAGTGCCAACCCCCGCTTGACGTCATCCTCTCTCTCTCTCTCTCTCTCTCTCTCTCTCTCTCTCTCTCTCTCTCTCTCTCTCTCTCTCTCTCTCTCTCTCTCTCTCTCTCTCTCTCTCTCTCTCTCTCTCTCTCTCTCGTGGGTCCTATCTCTTGATCCCCAGTTGATCACACCTAGCTTCAAATTCATGTATAATTCTCACCATGGTCTTGGATCACGTGTTGGACAGCTGATCGACAGCTGTTACCCTCTCGAATGAGAGATCAGAGTTCACGTATGCCCAATCTATGGGTAATGCTGTTACCCTACGCTACCCTCCCCCTCCCAACTCTTTGCTCACGAGAGCTGGGGTGCTGGCTCGCAGTGTCGATGTGTGTGTGTGTGTGTGTGTGAGAGAGAGAGAGAGAGAGAGAGAGAGAGAGAGACCTTGCCGCCCTCAAAGAACAACAAATAACAAAAAACTGTGGAGTGTGGGGGAGGGATAGGGTCTGACGTCACTGGAGCTGCGCGCGCAGACTTCACCTCCACAAACGCCCTCGCCCCTCTTCGTGTCAACAAACAAGACTCCTTGTGTCATGGCTCTTTCTAAATCATCTGTCATATAAAAAAAAAAAACGAGAGGCCAGAGACGGGGAACTGCCAGTGGTGGCCCTGCAAGATGGATGACAAAAATAAAAATAATCATATCTCCTGCCCATCTCCTCGTCATCTCCTTTTGGAGGTGCAACCCCAAGGGTCTGGTATTCGGTCACTAGACTGGGCCCCAAGATATTTCTCCATCCTCCTTATCAACCGGCGACTGATCCCCTTCTTCCAGTCAGTGATACTCGAGAGGATTTTTTTTTTCTACAATGAAAATAATAGATTGATATTTTCAAGGTGGGGCAGCCAAATCACAACTCGAGTTAATATATAAATTTGAATATTATCAGCATGTTTCTCCTCACCTTGCAGGGAAGAGAGTGGGCATTTTCCATGATTGAATAAAATAACCTGGCGACACCCAGAACAGAATTATACCAGTCAGAGCTGTGAAAGTCAAGAAATCCACTTTACATCAAGGCCTCTCAAACAATATAGACTTTTTTTTGTGCTCACAAGGTCTTAAGATTTCTTGATATGACTTTTAAGAGAACCTCAGTCCTTGGAGGTAATGCATGATTCTTGTGAGTCGAAAGTTATGCGATATTGACATCGGCCAGTAACATATTAAAACCGCTTTTATGTGCTTTACGTTAGCTTGCATTAGAAAATATCTGCGGCGACAGAAAAAGTGTGTAAGTCGTGTCAGGTAGTGAAAGAGGTGCCAGACTCGCAATAACGAATTCCGTATTTGAATTTAGAGAATAAAAACTTAGTCATCCCAAATACCTGTGGTTTTGTGCGTCTTAGTTTACTTAATTGTAAAAAAAAAAACATACTTGAACGTAATACAGCGAACTATTTTTCAAGTTAATATGTATCAGGTATGAAAAGTCTTACAAACGCAGGCAGCAGTTTGAGTCGTGACGTCATGTCGCTTGAGTATATCTGTTGAAGAATTGTCGCTTTTTTTCGATACGCTTGTGACTAAGTCCACTATCGTGGAATGTAGTACGATAAAGGAGATTTTAGGTATTAGTTTAGTGATAACGTTTTCATGCTGTGAAATTATGTATAAAAACAAATTGGCTTTAAAACGGTTATGTTACGCCATCTTTGGTCGGCCGTTTGTTAGGTAGGAATGTCATCCATATGTCATATACTCTCATTACAACCCCGCCCACCTTCAGCCTCACGTTTTCTCGTCCTTTTCTTACTCCACAGCTTAACCCGTTTATCCCATTAAATCTTGGTGATATTTGCTATTTTTAGAAAGGTGGGCATTTTCTAGTTCTTGTACAGGACTTATTTTTTATTTTTTGTTAGATTTTTGTTTTGTGTATACCACCATATTTTGTCGATCCATACTTGCCTCACCCCCTTCGTTTTCTCTCTATCTCTCCTTTTACCCTCCCTCTTCCCCCTCTCCCCCGTCCATATCTTTATTTGTCTATCTCTCTCTCTCTCTCTCTCTCTCTATATATATATATATATATATATATATATATATTCAGTACACTACTCATGTCAGCATAACCCTGCGTGTAATTGCCTCGTCGACTTGCGTGTCTGTCATTGTCGCTGGCCTAGGGGGACGGAGGGGCGTGTGGATGGATGGGTGGATGAACGAGTGGAGGCAGACGCCCCAAAGAATAGAACGAAGTTTGTGTAAAAATGATGATGATAATAGTAATAATAATGATGATGATAATAATAATAGTGATGATGATAATGATTCTTGTAACATTTTTCCGCCTTAGCTGATTATTATTTACTCCTTGAAGGATTTATCCTGTGCCGAGTCAGTCCATTAATATTAAGCAATGTGGACGCCTCTGGGCTTAATCAGTTTCTGTGGCTTTACAACGAAATTTGTTAAATGTTCTTACACTGAACTTTAGTCAAAGACGCCTTTCCAGTAGAACGACTCTTTGAGTCTTCTTGGAATCAAAATAACACGTTTGAAAGGCTTTCGTACGCTGCCAAATCTAGAAAATGGTCGTGAGTGGCTACCAGGGGGTCGGCTCCTGAGGTATTATTGTCCATCCTAGATTTAAGTCAGATTTAGAATCCGGACATGTTAAGAAATATAACTACTTGGGTTGAATTCACATGCTGCACAGTGGATGATCCATGTTTGAAGGGGAAGATTTTTTTTTGGGGGGGGGGTAGGGGGGGGGGCAAATGGCCATGCACCCAGTTGGTGCATATGGCCACTTCGCCTTCGATGTCATGCAGTCCAGGGGTTCATTTCAAGCATCCACCATCTCCAGTCTTTGCTTGGCCATGATCACACCCACACTAGATTTGTGTCCAACCTTGACCATTCCTTTGCCAAAAGTTCCTTACGTGACCAGGGATCAGCCTCATGCGACGGTAGTCTTTGTATGCTCTCCTCCTCCTCCTCTTCCTCTTCATCTGAACGAGCCGTTTCTGCCATAGAGCAAGGGAAGACCTTCAAGGAAGTGGATGATTATGTATCAAGGATCTTGGGTGTTCGTACCAACGATGTTTCATTGTATGTATATACTCTGGTTCGTATGGGCCACGGGCGACAGAGTTTCACTAACGGGTTCACAATCCGAAAACTAGTGGGAGTTAGTGGATGCCTAGCGATTAGATTTAGTGTCAGAAGTGGTCCTCTCTAGGAAGCTAGACAGCAAAACATAAGGCTGGTGGAGTTTCCAACCAATCAATCGCTGAATCAATCAGCCATCCTGAGTCCACTGCTGAACGAAAGCCTCTTTCATAGCATTCCATGATTCAGACGACTGCGCCAACCTCTGCGACGTCATTCCTGAAAACTTCTCTATCTCGCCTCTCCACCTTCTGTCTGGTCTCCCTCTTCCACGCTTACCATCTCGCGGCGTCCACTCGGTAACACATTTGCTCCACCGCTCATCAGTCTTTCACGCTAACTTAACCGCCCAATTCCACTTCTCTCACCGCCTCTACAATATCTTTCACTCCAGTCTGCTGTCTCAATTAGGTGGGGAGGAGCTTCCTGTTCCCAAGGGATGAAATCATGAAGGGAGGGAGGGGGGAGATTTAGTATATCCAAAGCGTCCTATTACCCCCCCACACACACACACACACCCACCCTCCCACCCCCACCTCACCGCTAGGCCCCAGTCGCTCAGTTGTGGAAACTCGGTACATTAAATGACATTCATTACTCTGCATTGTTGATTCTCTTTCGTATTCTCCAACACATATTTCGATATAACATATTGTGTTTCATCCATTTCCGTTGGCCAGCGGTCCTCATGCATAACTAAAACTAGAATTAGTTGCCAAGTGACGGCAGTCGGGCTCGCGTGCCAAATCGTGGCTGAAGAGATTGCTCGATTTACTTGATTGCGTCCACTCAGCACTTCGGTTCGGGGTTGAATGACTCACGGCTTAGCGAAAATGCCCCCCTTGCCGTTATAAGAACGCGCGTGATGATGACGACGACGACGACGGTGGTGGTGGGGTAGCGATAATTGTTATTATAATTATTATTATTATTATATATATATTTTTTCAAGTATATTTGGGTACACCTTCCTTAGGAAAATATGTTTACATTCTTTAAAAGTCCAGTTTAATCAAATATAGACGGTACTGAAAGAGTTAACCTTGAACGAAACGAGGAAAAAGATTATACAGAAAATGATAGATTAGTGAAGATTTCAGCAGTCACTGACCAAAGTAAACACTCCAGGTGCTATATCGGGGTTGCGCGTCCGAACATGGCTGAGTAATACACGGCAGATAATTACGACACCACCGCATTTTACCTATTTCTAGAAGTCAAACGAAGCAGGGAATAATACAAGGAGGCATGCAATTAACTTTGTATATATTTATTTACACTATCACAAACTATTTTTTGTAAACAATAACACAAACCATCATGTCTCGCTGCAGCTTACCTTTCCGTTGGGATGAGCAGCCCCGATATAGCGCTGGCTGCGGTGAACCTGGTGTATTGACTTTAGTCGATGACTACATACTGTGGCTTACGCCAGATTTCTGTCACGCTGGGCGATGCAAACTGGATGAAACGTGATACGGTATCACTGTGACAGTGGTTGAATTTATCAGTATTATTTCATATTTTTTGCTCGTTTCATTTATAATGTTATGCTTTAAATCCGGCCAGCCGTGGTTGAAGGAGTTTGTGTGACACTAGGATAGTATTCTAAGCACCACATCCTCGTACAGAAAGACTGAATTGTAATAAAGGATTCAGAAGCTCTCCAAGTGATAAATGTGAGACGTGTTTACACACGAAAGACACATGATATATTACAACATATTTTTCGTAGTTCATGGCGCCTAGGTTTGGGTCGTTTAGTTCATAGCGTCTAGATCTGGGTCGTTTCTGGAGGGATTGCTGGAGGGAGGCGCCGTGCATGATTTGGCATCGTTACAGATTGGGGGAATGTTCGCTGAAGGCGAATGAATGAAGCCAAAAGGTGTTTCTGCTTTATGCTTATGTACGGTTGAGTTGGCAGTACCACAGGAGGGAATACGTGCGCGCGCGCGCGCGCGACGGCGCAGTGGTAGTGTTCGCAACCGCTGTTACAGCGGTCCGGGTTCAAATCCCGCCCAGAGCTGCAGTAATTTCAGTATCGCTGCGCTGAGAGTCGTTACTCCAACACTCGTGGGCGGAGTTGGATGTGTGTGTGCGTGTAAGGTCACAGTATTACCCATTGATCGGTCATATATGAACTCTGAACTCTTATCCGGGAGGGTAACAGCTGTCGATCACGAGTCCAACACGTGATCCAAGACCATGGTGAATCACACACGAATCTGCGGGGATTAACCAGCTGGGGCTGTCGTACCCTGATAAGGAAGACTTGTGCCTCGCTGCATTGCCTTCGATCCCCCCCCCCTTCCCCCAAGGAGCGTGGCTAGGAGCAAGGCAACCTCTCTTTCCCGAGGTGTTGACATGGGAAGGGTGCCTGCATGGGTTTTATTGTGTGTGTGTGTGTGTGTGTGTGTGTGTGTGTGTTTACCTAGTTGTATCTTACGGGAAGGGGAGCCGTGCTCGTCGTGTCCCGTCTTTGTATCTCGCAGTGTCTAGTTTGCTTTTAAATTCGTATATATTTTTTGCACACACTATTGTTTTATACAGTTTGTTCCGGATACCCAACACTGTGTGTGTGTGTGTGTTTACCTAGTATTATACGGGAAGGGGAACTGTGCTCGTGATGTCCCGTCTTTGTATATCGGAGTGTCTAGTTTGCTCTTAAATTCGTGTATAGTTTTTGCACACTTGTTTTATCCAGTTTGTTCCAGATATCCACCACTGTGTGTGTGTGTGTGTGTGTGTGTGTGTGTGTGTGTGTGTGTGTGTTAGGGTTTGTATATGTATGTCCAGGACACCATTTATACACAAAGGTCTGCTGTCATAACAAGGGAAGGATGGGAGAAAAAATACACAGGTTCAGTTCATTGTTATGCGATGTGTTATAGATTCATGTCACTGGATTAAACAGGATACGCGGGGACTCTTTTGTGATCGGCCTTATTGTGTGCCAAGTGTGTGTGCACGTACGTGGAGTGCTTGGGAGCCAACAGGAACTGGCTCTCTCATCAGCAGTGATGACGACGACGACGATGATGATGATGATGATGAAGAGGAGGAGGAGGGAGTTGGGTGTTTGTGCAGAGGCACTGTCAAGGGCCAAATCGAGTAACCACCAACACCACCACCAACACTACCACCACCATCAGCACTTACAAATGCTACCTACAACTACAATCCACAACTTCCAGTATTACCACCACTAACACAAACCTTAACCATCCATCATCACCATTATCACCACCATCACTATCACCACTACCTTCGCTAATTATGCTACCTTAGTTGCTGTGCCTGCATTAATATGTCTCGTTTTTCTTTTTTCCAGGAGCTGGGCTCCGTGACGTCACGGTCGTCCGGGGGGATGGAGGGGGGCCGGGGGGGCGAGGAGTTCACCATGTTCCCGCCCCCCGGCATCGCCGGACTCTCCGCCTCGACAACGCAGGTGGGTAATGATTGAATTGATCCGGTAGTTACACGGGTGGTGGTTAGGCTGCCTCCCTAACCACCCCCTTCCTCGCCTAACAAGGTGATTAAGGGCTTGGATTCTGCTTGCCAAAGTTAGAAGGGGCCAGCAGACGCATTCGAGCATAGAACACTGATTCTGTGTGTGTGTGTGTGTGTGTGTGTGTGTGTGTGTGTGTGTGTGTGTGTGTGTGTGTGTGTGTGTGTAGTGTGTGTGTAGTGTGTGGTTGTGTGTGTGGTGTGTATGTGTGTGCGCATGTGTGTGTTTGTGTGTGTGTATGTGTGTGTGTGCGCGCGCGCGCGCGTGTGTGTGTTTGTATGTGTGCGCGCGCGCGTGCATGTGTTTGTATGTGTGGTGTGTGTGTGTGTGTGTGTGTGTGTATGCGCGCGCATTATGTATATATATATGTGTGTGTGTGTGTGTTAGTGTGAGATACACGTGAGGGAATACTCTATTACTGACATTATGTAAATATTACTAAGAAATGTACTTTTAGACATGTCATGTTCTACGAATCGTAATACAGATATTTCCTCATCGTACAAAAAAGTGAGATCTTAGATAAAGTGTGATTTTCCCCTTAACCGAATGAAATAATTGTACAACAAAAAGAGTGACGAGGACATGACATCTTGAGCTGCATAGTCTTGATATTTGCTGTTGCTTTTGCCCCTCACCGGCAGAGTTGACGACAGTCTGGGTCGCACAATATAATGTAAACGGACCTGTCCAACACAGGGAACTTACGTATGTGTAGTTTTTCTTGTGTCAAGCGGTTTCATTCAGCTGAAGGGACAAGAATAAGGTTTCTGTTGGTGGAAACCCCTTCTTGTAACCTTCTGACATGAGAAGAAACAAAGATACGACGTCAAGAGCCAAATTATACGTTTTGTGCATTGGACGTTTTGCCCAAAAGTAACGCTGTTCTTGGCAGCGAGGCCCATAGTTAGACCATGCGGAGATCACGCCTGGAGGCGCATAACCTCAACCGAGGCCTTCACCATGTGTGGTTGGACTTACAGGGCAGATAGAAATGGTCGGTGGGTGTTGGTGAGTCGAGCTGGTCTGTGTTGTGTGAAGCAAAAGACAGCTCTTCGCTACTCGCTACGACTATGGGGGGAAAAGAAAGTGACCTTTTCATGCCCCGTGGTCGTTCTGTGAAGACCCGGTCGTTGTCACGAATCGAACTCCGTTCTGATCTCGTTCTTTGAACACTGCAGATTACGAGATCTTGTGATTAAACTCGTGGTTCCAGTAATACAGAAGGTACGAGTAACAGTGACGCAGGAGGAGGAGGAGGAAAAGAAGGGAGAGGATTAGTAGAAGGTGAAGGAGAAGGAGAAGACATAGAAGAAGGAGGAGACGGGGAAGGAGAAGTAGAAGGGGAAGGAGAAGTAGGAGAAGGGAAGGAGAAGGGGGAAGAGAAGTAGGAGAAGGGGAAGGAGAAGTAGGAAAAGGGGAAGGAGAAGTAGGAAAAGGGGAAGGAGAAGTAGGCGAAGGGGAAGGACAAGGGGGAGAAGGAGAAGGAGAAGACATAGGAGAAGGGGGGAGGAGAAGTAGGAGAAGGGGAAGGAGAAGTAGGCGAAGGGGAAGGAGAAGTAGGAGGAGGAGGAGGAGAAGGGGAAGGAGAAGTAGGCGAAGGGGAAGGACAAGGGGGAGAAGTAGGAGAAGGTGAAGGAGAAGTAGGAGAAGGAGGAAAAGAAGAGGAGGAGGAGGAGGAGAAGATGGATAATAATAATAATTCCTAGCTGTCACACATTGTGCATTCAATTATGTCGAACGCCGAGCGATGTTATTGATCAGTTTAGCGGCTAGCTCATTGCTGTTCTGGGGGTTGTTTTCTGTCGAATAGAATCGTGTTGAGGCTGTAACCAGCGCTTCTATCCTTGGGGGAGGGGCCTGAAGCCGACTGACAATTACTGGGAGTATGATGGGATGGTAGGGAGGAAGTTGTAAAGATAACGGTAATGTGACCTGTTATATGTAGGTATTGTGACCTGCTATATGTAGGTAATGCGACATGTTATATGTAGGTAATGTGGCCTGTTATATGTAGGTAATGTGACCTGTTATATGTAGGTAATGTGACCCGTTATGTGTAGGTAATGTGCCCTGTTGTGTAGTTAATGTGACATGTTATATGTAGTTAATGTGACCTGTTACATGTAGTTAATGTGACCTGTAATATGGAAGTGATGTGACACGGGATTAATATGTGTGTGTGTGTGTGTGTGTGTGTGTGTATGTTTCCCGAAATATATATAAGCTAAATAGCTCTTTATCTTCGATGATGTTCATTCCGAGGCCGTTTATCCTGCGGCAAATGTTTAAACAGCTAATGTATCAGTTGGTGCATTATCGCGATGAAGAAACAGCAGCAGCAGCTCACACTGGACCCCCCCCCCCCCACCCCACCCCCACATCCCTCCCGATTCGCTTTTGTTCGATGATTTCGTGTTGTTTTCTCGTTAGTTGAGCGGAGTGATTCACTGTAATAGTCCTTGATCAAGGCGGGTAGGCAGGCAGTAGGTAGGTTGGCAGACAGGCGGGCAAATCCATGGCAGACAGGCGGGCAAGTCCATGGCAGACAGGCAGAGGCAAAACAGCCCTGGTACAACTAGTGCTCCCCCTCACAGATTGACAGGGGCTATATGAACTAAATAAAATCGTCTGGCGACAGGTAGAATTAGTACGTATATGAAATGCGGCACAGGGGTAAGTCGAGGACAATCAATAGCAACCCATAAACCATTTTCGCATTCCATCCCAGGCCCGCCTAGTGCTTAGCTGTATAGGATCATCTGACGGCAGTAGAAGGAATGCTTGAGTCGTCGGAATTGTCTTTCCAAGGGTTGACACTCAAGTCTGCAGTTTGCAATGGTAAACCTGGAAAGAAAGAAAAAAAAATGAAAAACTTGAACGATAAAAAATAAATAGAGGACAATTGGATCCACCACGAAAGGTGTAAATATTGTCTTGAGAAACTAAAAGGACGCACAGAACAACAGTCAAACTAGTCCCTAGCTTAGCAGACATTTGAGACCCAATTGAGGAAGAGAAGAGAGAGAGGTGATTTTATTTCTGTCTTCAGAGCTATGGAAGAAGTGGGCAGAGGAGACGGAATAGGTCAGAGCAACAGAAGTGAACAAGATAAGGAACCAAAGCAAACAGTATGTTTTAAAAGATATAAAAAAAATGCCGTTTTCCGCAAAAGTGGATCGTTTTTGTAGAATAGTGTGGATAAAGAGGTGATAAATGAATTTAAAGTAAAATATTAGCAAAGAAGACTATACACATGCTCACACACACACACACATACACACACACACACACACACACACACACACACACACACACACACACATACACACACACATACACACACACAGACATTAAACATTCTTTCCTCTTTTCGTTCGCCCTCGTCTTCGACCTCGTCTTCGTCCTTTGTCTCTCCACCCCGTGACCTGCCTGCCCCCGCTACCGACCCCCTCTTGCCCCCTTGCCCCCCCCAACCCCGCCACCGCCCCCTCGCTCCCCCTCTCGGTCCCCCTCCCCCTCCCCCTCCCGCCCGCTCCTACACGTCAGTTGCTTTTGTTTGCAACCCTTTCTCATGCACTCATGCCTCTTATTGCTGTCTACTCCTCCTTTCCTTCCTCCTCCTCCTCCTCCTCTTTCTCCTCTTATCCTTTTTCTCCTATACCTTTTCTCATCCTATCCTCTTTCTCCTCTTTCTTCTCCTATCCTTTTTTCTCCTCTTTCTCCTCGTCCTCCTTTTCCTCCTCCTTTTTCTTCTCCTCCTCCTTCTCCTTCTCCTCCTCTTTCTCCTCCTCCTCCTCTTTCTCCTCCTCTTTCTCCTCCTCTTTCTCCTCCTCCTCCTCCTCTTTCTCCTCCTCCTCCTCTTTCTCCTCCTCCTCCTCCTCTTTCTCCTCCTCCTCCTTCTCTTCCTCCTCTTTCTCCTCTTTCTAATCTTCCCCTCCTCCCCCTACTCCGCTTCCTTCCTCCCCTCCTCCTCCCCCTCCTCCTCCCCCTCTCCCTCCTCATCCCCCTGCTCCTCTTCCTCCTCATCCTAGTCTTTTCCGCCCACAGGTCTTTTGTCCACTCCCGCCTCTGTCACCCCTTTCCCCCCCTTTCCCCCTTTCTCCCTCCCCCCCTTACCTTTTCTCCCCTTCTCCCCACGCGCGTTCAGCGCCCGCGGTATACAAACATCGTCACTTGGGTCCTTTCTTGCCCCTCCCCCCAACTCCCAACCCCCCAACTCCCCTTCCCTTCGTCTTTGACTCCCCCCTTCATTCTCCTCATCGTCGTCGTCCTGTCCTTCTTCTTCCTCTTCCTCCTGCTTCTCTACCCGTTCTTCTTCCTCTTCCTCTTCCTTTTCCTTTTCCTTCACCCTGTACCCCTCATCGTCTTCCTGCTCCTGTTCCTCTTCCACCTGGTCTTCTTCCTGTTCCTCCTCTTCCTCTTTTTCCTCCTCTTTTTATTCCTTGTTTTTCACCCCCTTCTCCTTATTTAACTCCCTTTTCCTCCTCCACTTTTCCTTTTTCCATCTCCTCCTTTTCCGCCTCTCCACCGATTTACCTATCTGCTGCTGCTCCAACTCCTCCTCCTCCTCCCCTCCTCCTCCCCTCCTCCTCCTCCTCCTCCTTCTCCTCCTCCTCCTTTCTATTTTTCTTCCTCCTACTCCTACTCATACCCCTGTTGTATTGCTTCAATGCAACAACAACAACAACAACAACAACAACAACAACAACAAACGGTGTTAGTCATCGTCGTCTTCAAGAACTCATTGCCTTGGATGATCTTCACATTCTTTGTAGTTGTATTCTATAGCCCTCTCTTTCCCCCCACCCCCTCCCACGTATACTCCCCTCCCCGACATTTCTGCTTTTTCCCCCACCAAACCTACCCCCACCCTCGGTTAGTTCTCGTTCCTGCAACCCCTATACAATCCCCCCTTCCCCCTCCCCCAATACCTCGGCCCCTTGTTCCTTCTGCCCTTGATCCCCTTCCTCCCCCTCCTCCCCCACCCCCCTTGTTCCGACCCCCGTCATCTTTTATTTCCCTCCCCCGCACCCTTCTTTGCCTGCTTCCTATTTCGCCCACCTTCTCCCCTCTTCCACCTCCACCCCCTCCTCCTCCTCCACACCCTCCTCCTCCTCCACCCCCTCCTCCTCCTCCTCCACCCCCTCTTTCTTATCCCGTCTCCTCTTCCAGCCCTTCTCTCTTTTTCCCACTTCTCCTCTTCCCTCCCCTCTCTTCACCGCTCTCTTTTTATTCGCCCCCTTCTCTTCGGCTCCTCTCCCCTTCTTCCCTCTTCTCACCCTCTTCTCCCCCTCTTCTCCCCCTCCTCTCCACTCCCCCCCCCCCCCAACTCCGCTGTCTCTCCAGATCCTCCTGTTTAGTATGTGGTATTGGCAGCATAAATTCGATGCGGTCCATACTTGAAGGACTTCAGCCACACCCCTCCGGACCAGAGTCACGCGCTGTTCTTTTAAAACGGAGAGACTAATCTCGACTCACAGAGGAATGGCCCATGTAACTTTTTATATTAATTATCTCTCATTTCCGCTAAACTCCAATCTCTCCGCACCACCTCTTTAGGATAGAAGCGCTGGTTATTGGTGACTAAATACAAGCAGCTCCTCCCCCTTCCTCCTCCTCCCCTTCCTCCTCCTCCTCCCCTTCCTCCTCCTCCTCCCCTTCCTCCTCCTCCTCCCCTTCCTCCTCCTCCTCCCCTTCCTCCTCCTCCTCCCCTTCCTCCTCCTCCTCCTCCCCTTCCTCCTTCTCCCCTTCCTCCTCCCCTTCCTCCTCCTCCTCCTCCCCTTCCTCCTTCTCCCCCCCTCGTCTTCCACCCCTCCTCCTTCTTCCCCTCCTCATCCTCCACCAATCCTCCTCGTCCTCCACCACCCCTCCTCCTCCCCCTGCTCCTCTTCCTCTTCCTCGGACTGTGCTCGTCTTCCAGTTTCCTCTGCTTTCGACCCCCCCCCCCGATTCCCTTTCTTCCCCCGAGTTTCTCCCTCCCCCCCTTGACCCCTTCTCCTCCCTCACTCCCTCCACCATCACTCCTCGGGATCTTGCACCCGCCCTTCGGAAGTTAACCCCCCTCCCCATTCTATTTCCCCCCCAATCCGCCCTCGACCCCCCTCGCCCCCATGACCTCTCCTCAATCTCACGATCTCGTTCCACTCGCTCCTCCTCCACTCTCCCCTATTCCACATACTCCACCTTGTCCACTCGTCCCCTTCCAAGTCCCCCCCCCCACCTCGTCCACCGTCTCCTTACTCCCACCCCTCTTTTTTCATGGTCCTTTTGCTCCTGTTCGCCTTTTTTGTTTTAGTCACGTTTTCTAGCTTCTTTTTTTCTGTTCTTTTTCTCTTTATTTATGTTCTTGTTCTTTATCACCTTCGTTTTCAACTTTATCTTCATTTTCATCTTGTTCTTCATCATCGTCTTCATTTTCATCTTCACCATTGTCTTCGTCTTTATTTTCATCTTCGTCTGTGAACTTCGTCTTCGTCATGTCCAGGAGATTCTCTCATTACTTAATCATATGACAAAGGAGTCTGTGACGACAGTTTTACAGTTTCATGCTAGTGCGACAGACACACACACACACACACACACACACACACACACACACACACACACACACACACACACACACAAAAAAACAGGTTGATTCGATCATTTTGACTGAGATGATGTTGCCAGCTGCCGAAACTGTGCCTTTGACACCCAAGCGTCGTCATGTTGAAGGCGCCGTGCATTTGTCATGAAATCGTTCCACTTCTTATGATCTTGGGCTTGACCCTTTCACCTGAATAAAATCGCTTGGCGGCAGTGAGAATAATAAAATAGGTGAAATTGGCGGTGGCGCCAAGTCCCCCTTCTTCGGCACATGGAGACTTCCATCTTGTGCCCTTTGGCGCCACAACGGGGGGGGGGGGGGTGCCAAGGAGGTGATTAAGATAACCTGACACTGGGTTGAACAAAATGATAATTGAAGGGAAAGGCAACTGGCACGGAAACGATTTAA
The DNA here is from genome assembly GCF_046742065.1 of Oratosquilla oratoria. NCBI lineage: Eukaryota > Metazoa > Arthropoda > Malacostraca > Stomatopoda > Squillidae > Oratosquilla > Oratosquilla oratoria. Next base: position 17,548,508 of record NC_134790.1, read on the forward strand.
TATTTGTCATATTTCAACTATCTTTCTCTCTCTCTCCCTCTCTCTTTCTTTCTTTTCCATTCCCCCCAAGGATTTTTGTAGTTTACTCGTCAACTTACCCTCGTCTTCCTCTCACCATATCTGTACCTCCTCTCTTCGCCGTTAACCTCCTTTTTTCATTTCCTTGACCCCCTCACCCCCTCATCCCCTCTAAGCCTGGTAACCTCCACTCAACCCTTCCCCTCCTTATCCCTCCTCACGTCCCTGTACATGCTGTTCCTCTCCACCTCATTCCCCTCCTCGACTCCTTTCCTCTTCCTCTCCTCGCTTCCATCCCTCCTCCCCTTTGCATTCCCCTCCTCCTCCTCCTCGTTTCCTTCCCTCCTCCTCATCCTCCTCGTTTCCTTCCTCTTCTCTTCTCTTCTGTCTTCTCCTTTCAGCTTCTCTCTTCCTTTTCCATTTTCTTTTCCTCCTTTTCCCTTCTCTTCTCTTTCTCTTTTCCATTTCTCTCCCCTTCCTTTTCCCTTCTTTCCTCCTCCCTATTGCGATCCTTTCCTTTATCATACTCCTCCTCCTCCTCCTCCTCTTTCTCCTCCTCCTCCTTCCTTGGTTTCCCCCCATCTTTTTTCTGTTTCCCCTCCCTCCTTCCCCTTTATCCCTTCCTCCATTTCTCTCTTTATCCCTTTCTTCTCCTCCCCTTTTCCTCCTTTTCCCTCTTCCTTCTTCCCTCTTCCTCGCGTTCTCGTCACTGACGATACCTGTTATGTCTGCTCGTATATTCCGTCCCCCTTGTCTGTCACTCAAGTTTGCCTTTTCCCTTCTCGTTGCTCCCCTCCCTTCCCCTCTCCCCTCCCTTCCCCTCTCCCCTTCCCTCCTGTACCCCGTTTCTCCCACCCCCAACCCCATCTGGACTTCCCTCTTTGCCATTGTCCTTGACTCCCCGCCCCCTCTCCGCCCCCGTCCCCTACCCGTCTTGTCCTCGCTTGCGTCCCCCCCCCCGACACACACACTTTCACCCATCGCTTCCTTACCTTGCAACCTCTCTTCTCCCTTCGCCACCCACGCCTGACCTCACCAGGTGCCTTCGTCCACGCCCACACCTCCTCCTCTTCCTCCTTCCATCCCACCACATCCTCCCCTCCCATCCCTCCATTCCTTCGCCCCCTTCCATACCTTTCGCCTTTACGGCGAAAAACGACTCGAACAGAAGCACTCCAGCGTGTCTGAATCCCCGGGTCACATCCCTCCCTCCCTCCCTCCCTCCCCCTTCCCTCCAACCGTCCTTCCCGTTCTGCAGCAGCAGCAGCAGCACCTCGAATCACGCACCCATGTCTGTGGATCTGCCCCCCCCCACCACTCCCGCTCCTCCTCTTTAGTCGTGGATCACATCCTCATACCAACACGCGCATACCTGCGCACGCGCGTCTCTCTCTCTCTCTCTCTCTCTCTCTCTCTCTCTCTCTCTCTCTCTCTCTCTCTCTCTCTCTCTCTCTCTCTCTCTCACACACACACACACACACACACACACACACACACACACACACACACACACACACACACACACACACACACACACGCGCGCGCGCGCACGCGCGCGAATGAAAAGATGAAAACATCATAGACCCTACTTTGCCATAAATTGGAATGTGCAGCAAAGGTATGGTCCTCTCACAGAGTGAAATCTGCAAGCCAGACCGACAGAAGACAAAGATCAGTAGCCAGACTGAGGCCGGGCTCCAGGTAAATCGTACGAAGGGAGACTAGAAGCACAAGACTACCATCGTTGAAGAATCGACGATGAAATCACCAAAAGGGACGGATTAGATTGACGGAAAATCTCTTGATTTGGGGTACGAGGTCATCGCAAGGTCATCGCGAGGTCACGGGGACACATCGAGGAAGACCACTTCTCTGAAGGACGTGGTAAAGATGAGAAATATTTTTCAATACATTTGCGTGAACTGGAAGAGTCTAGGTGATACAGCGCAAGTTGGAACAAAATATGAAAATTAAGCTATATCATAAGCAGAGAATAAGAGTATAATTATGAGGTAAATACAATTAGATACACACACACACACACACACACACACACACACACACACACAACCTCGTGGCGCGGTGGCTAGAGTTCTCGCCTGCCACTACGGCGGTCCGGGTTCGAATCCCGCCCAGGGCTGAAACAGTTTCAGTGTCGATGCGCTGCGGGTTGTTACTCCAACTCTTGTGGGCGTGGAGTTTGGGTTATGTGTGCGTGGAAGGTCAGTATTACCCATAGATAGGTCATACGAGCTCTGAGCTTTCATCCGGGAGGTTAATAACTGTCGTTCACGAGTCCAACACGTGATCCAAGACCATGGTGAATCACACACACAATAAGGAGTTATAGCACAAACTGGTGGCGTAATCGGAAACGTGCTGGTCTCGCATTCGCGTAGTTGTGGGTTCGAATCCCGCACTTTTCTCAGATTCCCAACATTTACTTCCCCCCAGCAGTCCATGTGCATAGGGCAAAGGAGACGACTGCGGCCGCAGCTACTCAGCGCCTCCTGGCGTAGGCACATCACATATTTTTTTTTACAATAATTAGAGGGTAAAAGGTAGAACCCCATTGTCGTAGTTCCTTTCCTTAACTACAGTTGGGTGAACACACACACACACACACACACTGAATTTTAGTTTGAACTGAACAATGGAAAAAAAGACGTGATATTACGAGATTGAAACTGGGAAAATAGAGTACTTGTAACTCCCCACCTCCACCCCACTCCCCGTGCTCTTGCCGCAAGCCGCTATGCGACCGGAGAGAGGGAGGGACACCCCTTCCCTCTCTCCCTCCCTCTCTCCCTCACTCGTTTTTTTTTTTCCGTGAATGTTGCTGCGCCCCCGCCCATCCGCCCAGTTCCTCGTCTTACACCACGTCACGCTACGTCACGCTACGTCACGCCTCACTTTAAGACGGTGATGGGGGAAGAGGTCAAGTGACGATATATATGTTCTTCAAATTGTGTTGCCGATAGACAGTACGATCTAGTGAAAAAATAAATCACCATGCGCAGACGAACATGTACTTGCTCACGCACACTCACGATAATGAAATGATCTGAAAGAATCGCAAGAGTGTTGGGTGAAGTAGTCTTCAGGAGATGAATATGAACCTATTGAAATGCAATCAGTTTAGTTTCCTCTCCAAATCTTGTGTGGATTTGCTTGAGAGTGGTTGATGTGTTGCAAGTGGAGTGTTTGCATTCTAGATCTTGAGAAAGCCTTTGACAAAGTCCCTCACAATCTACTGCAATGGAAACTGAAACGTATTTGTGGACTAAAAGGTAACTTTCTTGAATGGATGAAATGTTTTTAAGTATATTTTTTGTTATTTGTCTGTTTATTATTATTTGCTTGATTTTCATTTATCAGTATTTGTCAATTTACTGTCATTTACTATTTACCTGTTTGTTTATTGTTTAACTCTACCTATGCATTTATTTATTTATTATTTATATTGTTATAATTTTTATTTATTCATATTTATCATTATAATTTATCGCATCCGACTAAGTTATGGACTAAAAGGTCACCTGTCGGCATGTTCCTCCTTTGTAATCCTTCGTAGTGAGAGGTAAGACAGGATGGAAGCCAGTGACCAGTGGGGTTCCACAATGATCAGTACTAGCTCCTGTAATGCTCATTGTGTACATAACTGACATGATGGAACGTATAACGATAAATGCTAATAAGTTTGCAGATGGCGCAAAGATCACGAGAAGGGGAAGAGATATAGAGGGGTGTAGGTCGTTGCTATAAAAAAAACTCCCAATTCACACTATGCCTGGAGCCAAGAGTGGAACATTAATTTCAGTGCCAGGAAATGTGAACTGTTGAAAATGGGCACGAGCTCTAAAGCGACCATCGCTGCATTATTCAAAGAGAAGTGAGGAGATTATATAAACAAATTACAAGAAATATTTAAGAGTGTGGATACAGCATAATCTTTCACTTGACAGATATTTGTAAGGTTTAGCTGGGGATGAGAGGACGTAAACTGATGAATAGTTTAGATGACTTGAAAAAATAGGCATGATAGTTGGAAAAACCGGATCTTACGAGTGTAGCTTCTGTATATTTCAGTAAGGTAAACATACACACACACACACACGGCTCGGTGGCGGATTGGTAAAGCACTGGCCTCACAAGCCAGAGAACCGGGGTTCGATTTCCCGGCCGGGCGGAGATAAGTTGGGATTGTCTCCTTTCACGTGTAACCCCTGTTCACCTAGCAGTGAGTAGGTACGGGACGTTAGTCAAGGAGTTGTGACCTTGCTGTCCCGGTGTGTGGTGTGTGAGTGGTCTCAGACCTACCCAGAGATCGGCAAATAATGAGCTCTGAGCTCGCTGCCGTAGGGTGGTGTCTGGCTGTCTCGACAGACTGCAGCAGATCCGAGGTGAGGTGAATACACACACACACACACACACACACACACACACACACACACACACACACACACACACACACACACACACACATATATATATATGTTGAGACATTCTGACAGGTTGATGTAAGCGGAATAGGAAACACAGGAGTCTTAGTCTTGAGTTTATTCCTGACTAGTTTCGCAGGTATGCATACCTGCGAAACTAGTCAGGAATAAACTCAAGACTAAGACTCCTGTGTTTCCTATTCCGCTTACATCATATATATATATATATATATATATATATATATATATATAATATATATATATATATATATATATACAGTATATATATATAATACACGCAAAATGTATATACATATTCCACCTTGCAAATCTAGCGAAACAACGTTAGCCAGAACGGCTGTCGTGGCTAATGAAGTGTATTTGCGGAGCCAGTCTGTTGACCATCAAACTACGCAGCTTATTCCAACCCAGTGCAGCAAATCCACTTAATGGCGGGCTGGAACAGTTGAACAATAACTTTTAAGGGAAATACGTAAATAGGATGCTTCGGCACTCTCGTGGACCAGAAACAAAACTGCAGCGGAATTGAAATGATGATGATAAGAATAGATAAATAAACAAAAAAAATTCTATATGAATAAAGAAAAATAAGTGATTGTATGCATGGAAGTGGAAAAGTGGATCAAATCTTGTTAACAGTTCGTCAGCTGCTTTGTTGTCGCTGACACAAGGAGATTCTGGAGATGTCCGTTATGAATTCATTTCAAATCGTTCATGTCTGGATTTCTGGCAGTTTTTTGTCACTTTCACGAATGAAAATATTTTGCGATTTGTATTATTTTATCTCTGATATAGAATTTATATGCATTCTATACACCCTTCACAATTTCTTTTGCAATTATTATTACAAAAGTATGAAAATCAAACTGTTAACAAAAATTAACTGACCCAAGTTATTGTCGGATGGTCGACGTATTCTGAACTGAAGACTCGGTGAGGTGAGACATTTGGCCGAATTTTCTCTCTCTTCCCCCACTCCCACCTAGCATATTGCATTACGTGAAGGAAGCCATTCTTTGTCTTGGTTGACCCTTATACTGCCGAAGAAAGGATGCTACGAAAACTAACGGTAGCATGTGACATGGACAGACAGCTGACGCAATTTTTCTCCGCTAATGCTCTAGAATTGTTTTGTAATTCGTGATTCTCACGAATTGTGCATTTCTTGGTCACTTAATTCATCTTAAAAATAATTCTTATTTGTTAAAATTTCAAGGTAACATTTGGACCTCTTAGGCAAATAACATCTGAGAACAAAATAATTCCTGAGCAGTTGATCTTGATTATTTTTTCCTCCTTTTTTTAACCCTTTTATAAAAATAAATAATAATTATAATACTAATAGATAAAAGTAACATGGGTCTGAGATACTGGATTTATTCCATGAAAAAATAATGCATGAAAGAAAAATTATTATTATGAAGAAAATGTATATTTGTCAGTCCCTTTGTAAATATAGCTACTGGCCGACCAGTCTCACATTCTGTTTTCTTACTTCTTTTTCCTTGTATTTCTTGGCACTAGAGAATTGGGAGGTTGTAAAATTCAGTCATTAGGGAATACAGTTTAGGATTGCAGTATTCTTTTATAATGACGGTATTTGTAACTCGCATTCCCACAGTGCATTGAACTCTAGTTTAGTTTGTATTACTGTGGGTCTGTTTGTGTGCCAGCGGATAGTAGTAGTAGTAGAAGTAGAAATAGTAGGTAGTCAGGAGAGGAGGAGGAGAAAGGGTAAGAGGAAAATAGTGACTCCTCAATTTCTATTATCTTTCGCCCATTCCTTTCCTTCCATCCATCCATCCTTTTCAATCATAAATACTCTCTTGTCTACCACACGCACGTCCCCATTCTTTCATCCTCTCTACTCCATTCCTCCTCCCTTCTCCACCATTCCCCCTCCTCCCTCACTCTCCCTGCTTCCTCTTCCCCTCCTCCTCCTTTCTCCCATTCTGTTCTTCCTCCTCCCTCACTCTCCCTGCTTCCTCTCCCCCTCCTCCTCCTTTCTCCCATTCTGTTCTTCCTCCTCCCCCTACTCTTCTTTCTCCTACTCCTCTTCCTCTTTCTTCCATCCCATTTTAGCTTTCTTTACGTACTCTTACCCCCTGATCTCCAATTTCCCCCTTTTCATTCTCTTCCCCATCCGACCTCTGCAGTGACCAGTGTAATATATATTCTGTATACACACACACATTTCCCCAGATGCGTTCTTCATTCAACCAAAATTATTGTAAATTCTCCTTTCATATGATGGTAGTGTAGTACAATCTGGATATTTATGTCATTTTTTTTACTCCTGCCAGATCAACTTCGAGCCTCTGCCGGACATCCGTCCCCGGGGGCCGGGAGGCGCCGCTAAGGAGAAGCAGGGCATTACGGAGAAGACGCTGCCGGCTTCCTTCCCGAGCGTCGTCGCCAACAACATGTCTGCTCAGGCGGAGCACTGGTTCGGTGAGTTCGGTGAGCACTCAGGAGCCATCATGGGGGAAAGGAAGGAAGGCACGTGTCGGACTCCTCCTGAGAGGGGCTGGAGGGTGGGGGGAAGGGAAAGTGGATGGTGCGCACCAGAAGAGGATCTGTGAACAGGATGCCAGCCAAGGGTCAAAGTGTTCACCGGAATTATTATTCTTTCTTATTTCTCTTCGTCCTTTTTCTTTCGTCTTTCGTATATTTTGTTCTTTATTTTTTTTTTCTTCTGCTCCTCTTCCTACACCCCTATCTCCCCAAACACCTCTTCTTCCTTCTACGTCTCCCTTATCCCCTCCCTCTCTTTCACCCCTCCCCCTCCTCCTCTCCCTCTTCTCCTCATGGGGTATTGATGGTTTGTTTTATTGTCAGTATTTTAGGGACTTTAGTGGCATCTCCACCGACCAGAGTCGCTCTGCATTCTTTTGTGATTGGAGACTTGTCTCAACTCAAAAGAAGAATGGTGATGATTACTTTGATCTATTTTCTCTCCGTTCTGTTTCAGCCCTCTCTTCATTCTCCCCTTTATCACCTCAATAGCTCCACCTCTTCGGTGATCTATTTTCCGTAAGGATAGAAAAATGTTTATTACCGACCAAATAATAATAATTCTTCATCTTCCTCTTCTTCCCCCACCTCTTCCAGTTCTCTGCTTTCTCTTCCTTCTTTTCTTCATCTTCACTCTTTTCTTCCTCCTCTTCCCCACCCCATCCTCTTTATCTTCCTACTCTGTCTTTCTCTTCTTCCTCGTCCTCTTGTCTATTTTCTCTTGTTCTCTTTTTCGTCGACCTCATCCGCCTCCTCCTCCTCCTACTACTACTTTCTTATTTTCTTCTTCCTTTTCTTCCTGCTCTTCTGTTTCCTCTCCCTCCTCTTTCTTCTCTTTCCTCCTCTTCATCTTCTTCATTTCCATTTTTCTCCTTTTCTCCCCTCTTCTTCTCACTCCCTTTGTTCCTCTTCCTTCTCTTTTCCTCCTTTTCTTCCTCGTCCTCATCCACTTCAGTCTTGTCCTCCTTCATCCTCTCCCCCACTTCTTCATCTTCCGTCTGCACTTCTTCTATCTCTTCCTCTCCTTCCTGTTTATTTTTTTCTTGTTCCAGATGTTCTTTCTCTTCTTATTCTTAACTCCCCCTCCCTTCAAACAGGAGGTACCCCTCTGCAAAGAGAGATAGTCTTGTAATTATCATCTTACTATCAAAGGGGTCACAGGCAGCTGGAAAAAAATAGGCTGGTAAGCAACTGGAATAAAAGGGTCAGTGGCATCCAGTGTGGGTTTTAAAGGAAATGTGTTTTATTTTATTTATTTTTTTAAGCCACTGAATGGGATGGAGGAAGAAGGCAAGGTATCCTTTTTATTTTATGTATTCATTTTTCCCATGAAGAGTTGAGGCAAAAGTGTGCTGTCCTTATCTAATCAATTTCACATGAAATTTGTAAACTGGCCACCAATGTCACCATATTAAAGAAAAAGATTGAGAGACCAGAATATCAGTATTAAGATGTATATGATGCACAGATAGGTATGATGTTTTCCACAGGAGTTAATACAAAGGAAATGCAGTTCCCCAATACCAGTGGTATTGAAATTAATTGTGTCAGTTTTATTTGATAGATCTCATTTAATATATCTTGTAATTTCCTCTACAGCGGAACCTCACAAAAACTTTCCACGCAGTCAGCTTCAGTATGTAAGAGAAATAGGCCGTGGATGGTTTGGGCGGGTAGGTAAACTACAGTTCTGTTTATTTCTGTTTATTGATTTAACTGTAATTGCCAGAACCAGGAACTGTAGACTATACACAAACCACTCGATCTTCTCTCTCATGTAGTTTTATCGAAGAAGCCCCTTTAGTGCAGTGGATAGATTAGCTATAGGAGAGTGCAGTAATGAGTTGTATAATCCATCTTTTGTGGAATTATTTAACAGGGCCTTTAATACAATTCTCTCCAATAGGTGCTTGAGGGCAGAGCAACAGGCATAAATCATGAACTGCATGTTGCAAAGGCTCCACCTATTCGAGTGGCTGTAAAGGTTCTTCGTGAAGATGCTACACCCACTGAACAGATGTATTTCCTTCATGAACTGCGTGCATATAGAGACCTCACTCATCCCAATATTCTCAAAGTCCTTGCTTACTGCTTGGAGACAGAACCCTTCCTCATCCTCCTACAGCTGTGTACCATGGTGAGTTTTATGTTTATCAAATGTTATGCATAAAGGTGTTTTTTCCTAAAATAAGTGTTATAACTAATGCTAGTATCTTTTTTTTCTATCTTTTTTTCTATCTATTAGTATATTGATATATTTGTTTATTTATTTTATTTTATTTTTATTTATTTATTTTTTACTAGTATATCATTATGCCATTTGTGAAAAATTGACTGATTTAGTAATTTCTTTTCCACAAAAAGTATGGCATTGGATGCTAGAGTGCCAGTTGAATGAGAAAAATTAAGTGGGAATAGGTGTGAATAGAGAGAGGTTATAAATAGATGAAAAAATTATGTAGCCTTTATGTATGTGCATATAGATTTTTTTTTTAAGTTACATTTTAGCTCATAATTGTAATTGGCTTAGGGGACTTAACTGTACTAGAAGGTGTACAAATACTCATGTAGATATTTCTTTTAGTTGAGAAAAATATGGTTATATGAAACAAAAACTTGTATCCAGTCAGAAAAATGTGGGATTTGACCATTGATCTTGTGTATTGTTTGGTGTTTTACCAAAAGTACAGGTCAAAGATGCTATTGTTAACATTTTCAATTTATTTTTGAGTGGTTATAGAATGCTTATGGAGGATAATTTCTCAATACTGTTTGACTGTTTTAAGTTGTATATGTTTCTTTAACTCCTACAGGGTGACTTGAAAGCTCTAGTCCGTCAAGACAAAACTTTAAAAGAAGCAGTGTTATTGCGGATGGTGCAGAATGTTGCGGCTGGACTTGCACACATGCACCAACATGCCTTCATCCATACGTGAGTTTTAGCTTGGAGTATCATGATTCATGTAGATTTGATATGAAATATTCTAGTGCAGGTGTTTTTAGACAGACTGGAAAAGTTTTTAGTACATTTTTGTATATGTTTGTATCAGCTTGTTTCTAAAGCTGCCAGATGTTATTTGCAAGTGGAATTGCACTTGTTTCTGATTCTGAGGAGAAATTGAGGTGGTTGGTGCCAAGTTTGGAAGGCTAAGTGAAGGAAGGTACAATTGAGTGGGCAAAAGTAAAGTGATGAGATGTATAAGGAATGATTATAGTGGGAGGTTAAATGTGAGGGTTAAAGGTGAGAGGCTAGAGGAAGTGAAGAGTTTTAAATCCAAGCATGAAGATGAAATTTGTTTATTACTGCAGCAATATACAAGAAAAACATGTAACTAAATGTAAAGTGTTAAGAATTAATATTTTTGTAATAGTCTTGAAGGTTTTTTATTTTGTCTCTGTTGAATCATCTTCCTCTGATTTTATTTTCTAAGACATAAGGCTAATAATGTTCATTTATCTTCAGAGATTTAGCTGCCAGAAACTGTGTCGTTGATGAGGATCTAACTGTGAAGATTGGGGATTATGGCTGCAATATAGATTATTATAAGGTGAGTTTGCATGGTACCATACTTAACTTCATGTAGATCTATTTCATAAGTAAATTATTGAACACATTATTTCATGTTGTGATGTGGGCAGTCTTGCGACACTGCTTCTGACCCAGGGCAGTGGACAAGGTGCAGGGATCACCTGTCATCCAGGAGGTGCTCAGATAAGAGGGAGGGTGGAGGGGTGTGGAGTGTATTCAGGGATGGAATGGATGGAAATGATTTTATGCCTTTCCCTTTTTGGCTACCTCCCTTGTAAGGGGGAAAAAGCCTTGGTATATGTATGTATGTTTGTATGTATTATTTCATATACAAAATACTATTGTGTGGAGTTGGTATTATTGTGTTTTTACTGAGCCACACCCCTGACAATGAGGAAAGGACTCTTGATTTATATGATTGTAGTAAAACCTTAATATAATGAACCATTTGGGGTTAAGGGTTTGACATTGTATCCAGAAATTTGGTATATCTGAGGGAATGCCATGCTGTCACATGTGTTCAAACATAAGTGATGCGTGTTGTTATACATGTACATACATACATACATATACCAAGGCTTTTTCCCCCTTACAAGGGAGGTAGCCAAAAAGGAAAAGGCATAAAATCATTCCCACCCATTCCATCCCTGAATATACTCCACATCCCTCCACCCTCCCTCTTATCTTAGCACCTCCTAGATGACTGGTCATCCTTGCACCTTGTCCATTGCCCTGGGTCAGAAGCAGTGTTGCCAGACACAGCACATCCACAGCAAGGCCGCTTCATTAAATTGGCAACCCCCCCTCTCCGTCCCCCCATGCATAAAAGGAGAAGACGGGGAGAAATCCCTTCAGGCTGCATCAAATTTTGCTCACATATACTACCTCACCCCCCATTCTCCCGCCCATTCCACCTCATGCATCACAACATCATCCATATACAACCATTCTCCATTCACCCCTGTCTTCCTCAACAGACATTCCCCTCTTCCCCAAAGCCCCCTTCACCCCATCCATCCACCTCATCCTAGGACGTCCCCTCATGTTCACTCCCTCCACATCTGCCTTCCATACCTCTTTTACTTGTCTTTCTTCACTCATTCTTTCCATGTGTCCAGACCATCCTAATACTTTTTCATCAACCCTATCTCCCAACTCCATTTCCACCCCCGTTCTTCTCCTCACCTCCTCATTTCTCACTCTAGCCTCGTAACCCCCATCATACTTCTCAGACACCTCATCTCAAACGCAGTCAAACTCCTTCTCTCTTCCTCTCTTATGTTCCATGTTTCTGCCCCATACAGTGCTGTTGGCACAATCACTCCTTCATACAGTCTCCTCTTAGCATCCATTCCCAAATGTCTATTTCTCATTACACTCTTCAATCCACCAAGGCATTTACTCGCTTCTCTCAGTCTGCATTCTACCTCCACCTTCACTCCACCTTTTCCTGCCACATTTGCACCCAAGTATCTAAAACTATCCACTTCCTCCAGTCGCTCTCCCTTAATGCTCACTTCCAGTCTACTGCCACTTTCACCCCTTGTACATCTCATCACCTTACTTTTACCCACATTTATCTTTAGCTTTTTTCTATCACGTACTCTCCCAAACTCTGTCACCAACTTCCTCAATCCCTCCTCCAATCCTGCCACAAGCGCAGTGTCGTCCGCAAACAACAGCTGGCTCACCTCCCACTTTTCTCCATTTTCTTTAACCATCTCCAGTCCCTGACCCACTACCCTTGCATTTACCTCTCGCACTACCCCATCCATGTATAAGTTGAACAGCCAGGGCGACATAACGCATCCTTGACGAAGTCCCACCTTTACCTCGAACCACTCAACTCTCTCCATTTCTAATCCTGACACAAGCTCTACTACTCTCATAAAAACTCTTGACAGCTCCTAGAAGCTTTCCTCCTATCCCATATATCTGCATAACCTCCCACAGTGCCTTTCTGTCTACCCTGTTGTAAGCCATTTCCAGATCCATAAAAGCCCAAAAAACATCCTTCCCCTTTCCTATAGCTTTCTCACATGTTTGTCTTACCACAAAGATCTGATCTACACAACCTCTACCCATCCTAAATCCACACTGTTCCTCACCAATTACTCCCTCTGTTCCTCTCCTAATCCTCTCAATCAAGATCCTCCCATAAGCCTTCCCAACTACACTTAACAAGCTAATCCCTCTGAAACTACTACATTCACACTTGTCCCCTTTTCCCTTGTAAAGTGGAACTATACAGGCACTCCTCCAGTCCTCCGGCACTCTACCCTCTCTCCAGCAAACATTAAATAACCTCACCAACCAGTCCACCATCACTGTACCTCCTTTTTTTAGACATTCTGCATGGCATCCATCCAGACCAGGTGCCTTACCTGCTTTCATCATCTTAACAACTGCCTTCACCTCATCCTTCCTTATTTCTTCTCCATTTTCCTCACTCATCACTCTCATTTTCTTAGCATTTCCCACTGCAACTATCTTTCCCTCCCTATCCTCCTTCACATTTAGCAACTCCCTAAAATATTCTGCCCATCTTCCCCTTACTGCCTTCTCTTCCATTATCATCTCTCCATCTGCACCTTTTACCTTTTCTTCTCTACTTGATTCGCCTCCTTTTCCTCTCTTAATTTCTTTCCAAAACATCTTTTTATTACTTTCAAAATTTTCTGTCATACTCTTCACATTTGCTCTCCTCTTTGCCTCCTTTACCTTTTGCTTTGCTTCTCTTTTCTTTTCACCTCTCATATGACTCCCTCATCCTATTTTGTAACCAATCTGTGAAAGCTCGCTTCTTCTCTTCTACAACCTTCTTCATTTCCTCATCCCACCATTCACTACCCTTTCTTCTATTTCCTCCTGTCCTTCTTGTTCCACACACCATCCTTGCACACTTTGTGACTCCCTCCTTGAACCATCCCCATTCCTCCTCCACACCTAGCTCTACTCTATCCTTCACTCCCTCCCACTCCTCCTTCAGCTTCTTCTTGTACTCCTTCTCCTTTTCCTTTTCATTTAAAGAGTTCACTCTAAGCACCTCCCTACCTTTTGTCCCTTTCCTCTTTCTCCATCTATCCTCCACTCTCAACTTACCTTCCACCAAAAAATAATCTGATATTCCCCACCCTCTCCCCTTAGCACATGTACATCCTTAACTCTTCCTATCATAGTCCTATTTACCACTACATAATCCATCAACGCTCTATCTACCACCCTTCCACCACCACCCTCTCCCATGTGTACTTATGCTTGACTTTCTTCCGAAACACTGTATTTGCTATCATCAACTCTCTAGACACATTTCCACCATCAACTCTCCACTACGATTCTTTCCTGGAACTCCACATTTCCCAACCACTCCATCAATTGGACCATTTCCTACCCTAGCATTAAGGTCTCCCAGTACTATTACGTTGACATTTCTCCCTAAATCCTCTATGCACTCATTTAAATCTATCCAAAAGGCCTCCCTTTCTTCTACACTCTTCTCACTGCCAGGCCCATATGCACTTACAAAGACCCACGTCTCCTTTCCCAGTTTCACCTTCATCCACATTATCCTTGAGGAAACCTCCTTCCACTCCACTACAAGTTTACCTATCTCTTCACTTACCAGAATAGCCACCCCTTCCCTCCCTCGCCCTCTCTTCACTCCTGATAATCTCCCACTTACACTCTCAAACTTACACTCGCCCTTCCCTTTCAACTTAGACTCAAAGCCAGCACATCCATCTTTCTTCTCACAAACATACTACCTATCTCTTTCCTTTTACTCTCATCTGTACCACATCCACGCACATTAAAAGACCCAAACCTTAGGGTGCTGTTCCGAAAACTCCCAGACCCTCTTATGCCTTTACTTTTTCATTTAGGAATGTCCCCTGTGGGGCTACAAGGAGAAGGATGCCTAGTCCCAATAATAGATACGTATAATAAATATAGTACATATAATATGATAAATGCAATGATATCTACAATGATAAATGATATAATAATAGGGATGAAATATAATGTTATAAGGTATTTAGCTCCATGAAGAGCTAAGATGAAAGGGAAACAAATAGGTGACAGGTGGGAGTGGGATGAATGGAGAAAGATTATGAGAATCAACTAGATACTGCTAGCAGATTCTCAAAATGTTCTGCCATATTTAATATATCTTTGGACACACCTGGGAAGATAGTTTTATTGTTCACTGTATATACAGTATGTTGATTTTTTTTGTTTTTTCTCTCTTTGTTGTTAGTAAAGTATTATTCTTATATATATATATATCTGGAAGGTCTCCCTTCAATGCTGATTTGTTTTTTTCAGGATGAATACTACTGTGCTTTGGATGTTGCACTACCTCTGAGATGGTGTGCCCCAGAGACGCTTAAATGTACAGACACCACTATTGAGACCAAAGAAGTAATTATTATCATGTTTTAATGTACTATAGTTTGTAGTATAGTTCCTTATCCTTCAGATTCATCATCACATTTCCTTGGTTTTAGTCACAACTGAGGAGAGAATATTTAAAATATCTTTGAACTTATGAATTTTTCATGGAATGTAACTTTAGAATTGTAGGTGCAAACAGAGCAATCTACATGTTTAAATGAAATGGTTATGGGTAAATTGTAGATGCCTGTGATGACTTACAATTTGTTATTTGATCTCTCTAATCCTAGGTGACTTTTGCTGCCAATGTATGGAGTTTTGGCATCATTGTATGGGAAGTCCTGTCCCGAGGCCAGCTGCCCTATCCAGATATGACAGATGACGAGGTTATTCAGCACGTAGTGATTGAGAAAGCCTATGTCATGGAGAGGCAGAGAGACTTCACCCTACATGCTGATAAAATGTAATGAAAGAAAATATTTACTATATTTAAGAAAGACTTTAGATGCTGAAATAATGTTTAAATGGTTAATTTACATGCAATGCAGCACCACTAGATTTTTGTACTAGAAATAAATTTTGTGTAATTAGGCATAGGTGGAGGGAGTGAACATGAGGGGTCAACCAAGGATGAGGTGGATGGATAAGGTAAAAGGGGCATTGGGAAAGAGGGAAATGTCTGTTGAGGAAGGAAGGGAAACAACAGAAGATAGGAGTGAGTGGAAAATGATTGTGTATGGATGATGCTGTGATGCATGCAAGGGAGTGGGTAGGGGATGGGGGATGAGGGAGTATGAGTGAATGATATTTTGACACAGCCTGAGGGGATTTCTCCACATCTCCTTTTCTGCATGAGGGGACAGAGAGAGGTGGTCGCTGATTAAGTGAAGCGACCTTGCTGTTGATGTGTTGCGTTTTGCTTCATTGCTTCTGACCTAGGGTAGTGGGCAAGATGCAGGGATGACCCATCATCCAGGAGGAGCCAAGAAAAGAGAGAGGGAGGGGGGTGAATGGGAGTGGAGTATGTGGGGATAAAATGGGTGGGAATGGATTTATGCCTTTGACTTTGGCTGCAATCAATTTTATTTGTATATCAATACTACAATACTACTGGTGGTGTAGGACTTGAAGAAAGCAAATATGGTACCTATTCATGAAAGAAGAAGCAAAGAATTACCACTAAACTCTAGACCTGTGTCCTTGACCAATACAGTAGTGAAATTACGTGTGAGAATCATGAGGGTTCAGTGGGCGTGAAACTGCTCTGGCTTTTGGGCCCTGATATGAAAGTGCTGTGCCTAACTGCTTTGCTTTTGACCCAAACCATATGACTGAGGAGGTGCTGAGATGGGATGGCTGACTTATTGGGCTTAATTTGTTTATGATGTAGAAGAGAATAGCAGTTCAAACCCTGCCTCTGGCAAAGTTGAACCAAGGACATGGTTCATTAAATTCCATGCTACAAAGTCTTCTGTGAGGGGCACCGTCCTAGCCCTCCAATAGGGGGGAGTTTGTGATGTTAAACCATATGATGTAGAAGTGTACTTAGACTTGGCCACCATCTTTATAATAGGAGAGGGCCTTTGGGTGTGTGTGGTGTTGGTGTGGGTGAGTGGGTGGGTGCACACATGCTCAGCATTTATCATAGACCTATCAAGAGTTGGGTCTTTGTTCATGATTACCTTATGGGTATCCAATGAAAGCAAAGTGTACTTAGAATAATGTAAGTGAAACCTTGTATTTTGATATAAGTTGGCATTTTGTTGCAGTGTTGTTTACTGTGTAATAATGGACTTTGTTGAACCGTGTTTAGGCACAACATCATGAACCTGTGTTGGGAGTCTGAAAGTTCGCGGCCCGATATGGCAAACTTGCACTCCTTGCTCTCACATCTGTGTGACCACCTTGAACCTGAGGACTCAGAATTACGCAGTTTTGAGAGCAGATGGAATCAGCTTCAGCCACCACCAAGGGACCATAGCATTGTGCACTTAACCAATACATCTGACTTAAGGTTAGTATGTCGGTATTATAAAGTACAGGATGACCTTGCGAATTTATGCTAATGGGCACCTGTCCATGTGTGACTTTCCAAAATCCAAAATTAACAGTTTGAGCCTTTAACATGGAAAAAATGCAGCAAATATGAATATCAGATATATAGAAATCTTTATTGATTTATTCATTACTACTGAGATATTCATTTATAAGGTTTGTTTGCACTGGGCCACTAATGTTTCATTAAGAATAATCACTAATGAAAGCTAGAAAGGCACCTAGGTTGGATGGTTGTCATGTGGAATGCTTGTCATAAGGTGGGGGTAATTATTGTGGAAGCTGGGTCAACTTGAGATCTTTCTCTATCAACTTAAACTCCATTTCTTACACCTTTTCACACATGGAGAACTAACAGCCAGTGACTGCTGCCCACCTCCTCCTATTACTCTCAGCCAGTGACATAGGAACAAGTCCATACCAGTACAACAGACAACAGTCCAGAATTTTACCCAAGAGAGATCTGTGGGAGGGACTGGGGAATGTTGTCAGTTGCTGTGGGTTTTCCACTTAACAAAACTCTAGTCAATAATTATTAGTTTTATAGTGCCACAAGTGCAGTATACATAAATGGGTATAATGAAATAGATATAAGTTACCTATGTAGGTTGTTAATTGATGGTTTACTTCATAGGTTTGACAGCGACTTCAGTTTGTCTACCAGTGGAGGAAGGTACTTAGGTGGGGCCATGTCTCCTAGTCTGCAAAACCTCCGTGGCTCCGTTGAAGACCTGGATGCAAAGATCGCTGCACGTTTTGGATCAGCGTTACCCTCTTGGCTTGGCATGGAACCGGGTCAGCCCATGGATAGTCTGACCCAGGAAATCACAGATGCAATTCAGTGCTTAGATGAAGCTCTTGCGGATGAGAAGTCAGAACCAAGTTCATCCACTCATACGTCACCGGAGAAAAGCCTACCAAATTTCAGAGTTGGTTCATACGTCTCCCACCCTCCACAGTCAGCCGTTAGTTCTGCTACAGTTGAACATTCAAGTTTAAAGGGAGCATTATCAGAAGGTGAAGATGAGGGCTTCTCACTTAGGCTGGAGCAGGGCGAGTTTTCAGAAATGGTGCGCATCAAAAGTCAAAGTGTTCAAGATTTTATGAAGCTTACAGTTGTAGAAGATGAAAGCAGTGATTCAGATAATGCCAGTCAACGAAATTCACTTGGTTTTGATCCATCAAAGCCTCTTGTATCTGAAAAGACATTTTCTAGCGAAGGTAATTTGCATGAGGCTGTTCGAGATGCAGCCTTTCTTGTAGAAATAGAAAAACTACAAGCAGAGCATAAGTTTTCAATAATATCAGAAGCTAGTAGAGAAAATCCATCATCAATAGAGTATAGAAATTTAGATTTTGCTTTAGGTAAAAGAGAAGAATCCTCTCAGGTTTTTCCTTCTTTGGGTCGAGACTCTGAGAGTGATGATGGAGAGACAGAAAGTAGTAAAAGGCCTTTTTTAGTTGAGGACACCTCCTCTTCAAGACAAGAGGAGAGTAGCCACAAAGCCTTGGAAAACAAACCAGAAATTAAGAAAATTGAGAAACTTCATCAAAGAACTTTGCTCAGACCAACACCAGCATCACCTGATTGTGTTGTATCGTCAAGGGAGGTCAAGTCTGCTGCCCTTCCTGACATAGTAGTCCATGATGCATCAAGTAAACAAAGTTCAATTTCATCGAGTCCAAGTCCTGTACAGGTTGCTGAAGAACAACCCAAACAGTTTAACTTTGTAGTAAAGAAAGATAAAGATTCAGGGAAATCGAGTGATTCTGTTTTTAGTGGTAACTTAGTAAGTGCAGTGCAAAGTAACCTGGAGAATGAAGTGTCATTAAGTAGTAAGTGTAAGCAGGAAGTGAGTGAAAGTGATTTAAGTGAAGGTGGAGAGCTGTGTAAAACTATAAACAGTACCCAGTTCATTGAACAGGCTCAGGAACGGAGTAGGAAAAGACTAACAAGTACTCCGTGTCATAACAACACACGTAGAAATTTAAGACAAGATTCAAGTGATATTTCTTTGTGTACAAGCCATCAAGAACATGGTAAGGGAGCTAATGAAGTGAGTTATGAAGGAGACGGAGCATGTGCAAGTATTAGTGGGCTGGAAAAAGTGGGTATAATGCGAAAATTAAGTTTTGAACCTGATGTAGATTGTAAAAAGAGTGAGGAAGTCGCTAAGGACAGAGTGCATAAAAGAAGTGATAAGGACGTCAGCTTTAAGCCGGAGGAAGTGGTTGAAGGTGAAGAAATTGTGATAGGAGCTTTAGAAGACTATTCACTAGATTTGTACAAGGGCCTTAAGTCTTCCACAAGTGATGCTAGAACTACGGATTCTTTAGAAGTCTCAAAGGCAACAAAAGGTAGTGAGGTGAAAGTGAGTGCTATACCAGAGTATGATTTGGAGCAGTGGGATCAGTTTCTAGGAAATGCTTTGAACAGGAACAAATATGAAAGCACAGATATTGTATTTCCTGAGGGTGGTGGTGCTGTGATGGTTGCTTCAAAGGCTACTTCCACAGACAGTCTTGGGAGCTCCTTTGAATTTGATAAATTTATATTTGCAAACACTTCAGTGAAATCCAAGTTTAGTGAACCAATAGAGAATATAAGTGAGGATAGAACTGAGGAACACGAGCGGAATTTGAAGTTGTTAGAAATAAGTAATGCGTTCCACCATAGCACATGTGAAGAAATTGCAGTTATTTTGGATAAAGTGGATGCAAGTACCCTTTGTAATTTGAGTTATGAAAGGCCAGATCTCAATACAGATAATTTCTTTAAATCCGACTCGAGTCTACCTCCCGATGTGGAATCTCCTGATACAGATGGTGATAGTGAAAGCTCAAAACTTCCCCATGAAAGAATCTTCAGGGTTTTGAAGCCTTCTTGGGACGATGATGGTTCTGATTGTAGCGAAGCTAAGGGTTCTGGCACAAAGACGTTGAACACGAAGTCAGCATCAGAAACTTCGGGAAAAGCGTCTCCCAGTGATTTATCTTGCTCAAGTGTCTCTCCATGTAAAACAGACGATTCTGAAGGGAAATGTGACAGAATGTACAAGAGAGAAATACTCAAAAGTCAGGATTCGTTGTCTGACACTTCATCTCCTACTGGTACCTATTATCGGGCTTCATCAGTTGACAGCTCCTATGATGCTGGAGTACCAAAGGAGACTAAAAGTAAAGAAGGTGACGAAACAAGTAAAATAGATTTAGAAAGAACCTTCGAAGTTATCAAAAGTGGTCGCAATTATCCAAGTGAACCAGAAGTACAGAGTTCTGCATTGATTCTTGAAGTGCCAGGCAAACCAGGCATACCTCTTGGTGCAAAGAGTTTAAGCAGTGAGTCAGACTGTGGTATTGGCAGTGATCTTGCCAGCTGTAAAAGTGGCAGTGGATGTAGTGAAGGAAGTAGTGGTTGTCCCCTAGCTAATCTTGGAGTGACTAAACCAAAAGACCCTGAGGATGAGGAATCAGATCTGTCACCTGTATATCCATCCAGAGGAAAAGACGAGTGTTGGTCATCCCAAGAAAGCCAAGATTCAGCTGTTGAGAACGATGATAGTGAGAACGGTGATTTTTTTTTACTTCAGCAAATGGAGGCTTGGAAACACGCTGCAGATCAAACCAGGGAGCTTTTACAGCAAGCAGCAAGTGGGTCAGCTTTCACAGTACCCAACAAGAAGACCTCCACAAGAGTTGAACACGCTGAAGAAGTCATTGAAGTAGGAAGTGCGGGGTCTTCTCCCAAAAGTGTATATTCTTCAACAGACTTACTGAATTTAGATGATGAAGGCACTTATGTCTCATATAATACAACAGATGATGAAGAGATTGTGGGTTACAAACCTGAAGACATCAATGCCCTCCGAGCAGAATTAAGTCTTAAGCTTGGCAATGCACAAGGACCTGCAGTTCGAGAGGAAGAGGAAGATGAGGAAGAAATCACAGATGCCTTAGAGGATAGGGATAATGTTGTCATCAATTATCGTGGTATAGTAGCAACAACCCTGTCACCCATCAAAGAGGAGAGCTTCATTGGGGAATTTGAATCTCCCACAAAAGCCAGTAAACACGGTGCAAATAATAGTGCAGATTTTTCCCACAATAGTAGCACAGAATTCCAGGAGCCTGAGGATGGGGAGGTAAAGAATGTTGCAGATCATGATATTAATGAAGCAATCAATGAAGCTCTTTTTGATATGGATGATGAAGCGATGAGTATAGAAGAAAAGACTATATCGGAGAATGTTGAGACTGTGGCTCTTGCTCCAGAGGTCAAGGCAGGTAATATTGAAGTTGGAGAGAATACTTCTGAAAAGGCACTAGAAAAAAATGTACAAAATGAAGTGGATTTGCCAAAGTTGGAGGATAAAATGGATGATAGTCTCATAGTTGAAGACCTTGAGGAGGACTCCGGTCCATCATCCATTACTGTTTATAGTGGACGAATGGAAGGAGATGATGATGTGCTTGTTGTTGACACTCAGACTTTTGAGGCCAAGCTCATTGATGGGGGGAAACCAAGGTCGCACCTTGCTTTTATCAGCCAAGAAAAGGAAACTGAGAACATGGCAGAACCCCCAGGTGCTGAGGTGGAAGACTTGCTCTTTGGAAGTGATGATGTGGCTCCTGAATCTATCCCCTCTGTTGGCATTGGGGGTTCACGGTTTGATGAAATGCGACATAGAGAGCAGTTCCTAAGTAATAATCCTTCATGGGGCAAGAAGGAAATAGAAACCAAAGATTATGACGGTGACATGGAATCCAAACCTGTGACTGCAGTAGGAGGGAAGACTGAAGATCCTGGAAATAAAAAAGAGTTAGGGACGGAGGAGCAGAAGGTGGAAGCATCACCCCAAGGTATCCAAGTACCTCAATACCATCCATACTTCACGTCAGCATTGAGTGCCATCTCTCACCCAAATGCAAGTATTGAAGACAAACCTCGGTTTGAGGAGGTGGAGCACATATCGCTTCCATACGACGTCAACTACCCAATGGCAGGCGATGACACACAAAAGTCGGAGAGTAAAACTGAAGAAGCAAAGGAAGAACAGCAGAAGTTGGGAGAAAAGGTGGAACAACATGTAAAGTCTGTCACTGTAGAGGAAGAAAGTAAAATAAAACAAGAGGAGATGCAGAAGAAAGATAAAGAGGAAGAAGACCATGATGAGGCCCCTCCTGTTCGTCTGAGTTTTCTTGGAAGTTTGTATTCACAAGACTCGTCTGAAGGGAAGAAAGATGGACCAAAATGTGACAAGTCTTCTGATGATGTAGGACGTCCTAAAACCCCAGAACCTGGGGAAACTCAGCATCTCACCTCTGCACAATTCTTGGCCCTTTCTACATATCAGGTAAGTTTAGCTAAATGCATTTTCCATTTTTCTCATATTATATTTACCTACCTATCAATCTATAAACCAAAAGGAATCTTCCCCCTCACAAGGGAGGTAGCCACCCAAACCACACACCCTTCTTCCAACCATCCCACATCCATCCAACACCCATTCATTTCCCTTTTAAAAATCCTTTAGTTCCTTGTGAATGAAGGGGCATCTCTGCTCACTGTCTGCATCAGAAATGATACAGCAAGACAGCACCTCCACAGCAGGATCAGACAGTCAAACATGGTTTACCCTCACTGCTTCATTTATGTATCAGCCCTCCCTTCTTGACCCCTCGTATATTCATACATATCACAAAGCCTTTTTGAAATGGAAGTAGCCCTGTATTGTCATTTAACCCTCTGCCTTGTAATTCACCTCCACCTTTACTCCTCCATTCAGTGCCACATGTGACACCAAATACTTAAAATTCTCCACATTTTCCAGTCTCTTGCCCTTCAACCTCAAATTCAATCTTTGTCATCATCACTTATTTCATCTCCTCACTCATGCCTGCATTTACTCTTAACTTTATTCTCTCACTCACCCTTTCAAACTCTGCCACCAAATGTTTAATCTTTCCTCAGAATCAGCCACAAGTGCTGCAGTGTCATCCACAAACAAGTGAGACACTTCCTACTTCCCTCCACACTCATTCACCAACTTCAGGCCTCTAACATTCTTCTTATATTTATTCTTCTTTCTTCTTGAGCCTCCTCCATTACTTTGTGCAGTTGATGATGATGATGATATGGTTTAACGTCACACACTCCCCCCTATCGGGAGGCTAGGACGGTGCCCCTCACAGAGGGCTTACTTTGTGCAGTTAACTCCAAGTATATGAATTTTTCCTCACCTGTTTAGAGTAATTCATGAAGCAGGTGAGACCATCCCTTTGGACTCCATCATCCCTTCATCTATTTGCGAAATGTATCCATTCACTCTTGTCTTTTAGTCTCTAACCTTCTTACAATCACCTGGTATGGAATGGGTTAATTGTGATGAGTCTTTCCCCTTTGCTGCTATAAGGATCACATACATCTGAATAAAACATCCTGGCATTAATGACAATAATAAATGTGGCCCTGAGTTTTACTGACTGGAAACCTGCATCCCCATACTGGTTAGCAATGGTCCATGTGACCTTCCATTGATCTCTCAGCAGGAAAACTTTACACAGTTTGTTTTGTACCAGTGTGGAGCTGTTTCTGTGTCACCAGCTTATTGTAGTTAGGAAGATGGGAAGCAGTTGCTTGGTGTCAGTGCAGGAATTATAGTCGAAATTTGTCTTAGTTCAGAGACTGTCAGCCCATCAAGGCTGCACTTTCAGTTAGGGATGAGGATGTGGATGGGGTTTGAAGATGGGTATCAGGGAGATGATTCTCAGGACCTCAGCCTGGCAATAGCCAGAATAAAGGGCCGAGTGTCACCGAGGAAGGAAAGAGTTGAGGAGTTAGCCCCACAGCTGAATGCAACATCATTATTAGTCTAGAAAGAAATCATAATGTATATCAGTATGTTAATGTGTTTAGCTATGATGAAACAATTGGGAGTGGGATGGGTATGGGTTGATGCATGGCTTGACTGGATACCTTTTATAAGGGAGAAGAAGCCATTAGTGTATAGATAATGTTGAATGGGTTATTAGAATAATTAACAAATCTAAACTATTTTGTTGATTCTATTATAGTCAAGTGACCACGAGGAAATTGAAGAGCACCTGGAAGGTCCTATGAATTCAGGAGATGATGATTCTGAAGGTAGTGAGGATGAGGGAAATGGAAGAGAGTGCAAGAAACCACACATGGAGGACCCACGGTACACGCCGGATTGGGAAAGTGATTCAGATAGTGATGGCGAGAGCTCCTCAACCAGTGGGGAGTTCATGTGGAAGGTAAGGAAAGGAGAAGGATTAAGGTCACGCATTTGACTCGGCATATGCTTTTGTTTCAGGAAGCTGTTGTCCCTTGTTTTTTATGGTATCTCTGCTTTTCTCTTCTTTATTCCTTCCTTTTTATTTTCCATCCACCTCCCTTATCCTTTCTTCCTCTCCCTTTTCCTCCCCTCTTCATGCTACAATGTAACTGTAGTACATTTTTAAACAGTTGTAGTGATAATTGTTACTGAAATCCAAAAATATTGACAGCTGATGTTATGCAGTCAATGCCCCAGTGAATTTACGTAATTCTAATTTTAACATTAAAGATTGTTGATGGGTGGAATAACTCTCCTATCCTTCCTTTTAAGAGTTATCTCCAAGTAACTGCCACTCTTACCCCTTATCTATCTACTTTTACCTGCATTTACTTCAACATTCTTCTCTAAAATGCCCCCCAGAACTCAGTCACTAACTGCCTTAGACCCTCTGATCAAGTCAAGAATTCATTGTCATTACCAAACAACAACTGGCTCACCTCTCACCTCCTTCCACTCTCACTAACTGTTAGGTTGGCTTGAAGGCAAACTCTAATGGAGAGAATATTTATTTGGAAATTAATGTTGGGTGCCAATAATGTGATAGAGCTCACTCTAAATGCGAGGTTTATGCATCTCAGGAGGCTGCTCAGGGGATCTTGTACCTGGAATGCGTCCTGGGATCACATACGGTGGCATTGGTAGCGTGGGTGCAACATTTCCCTGTAGAGACAGACACTTGAGAATGGTTGTGGTTAGTGGGTGGGGCATTAGGCTAACCAGGGTATTGTGGACTTGACAGTTGAGGTTGTTAGTCATTAGTTTTACCAGAGTCGAGGTGCGGAACCTTGTGATCTCCATTGAGCATGTGTATAGTTCAAGGTGGGGACGCTCACCATTCTAGTTTGCTAAATGATGTAGTGGCAGTGAGTATGGGCCACGAATATACCTGTGGTAGGTGAGAGGGTAGGCAGTCGAGTTGGCAGTCGGCAGACTGGCAGGCAGCGATGGCAGTCCAGCTGGCAGTCGGCAGACCTGGTAGGCAAGCTGGTAGTCAGCAGACCTGGTAGGTGAGCTGGCAGTCAGTAGACCTGGTAGGTAAGCTGGTAGTTGGCAGACCTGATAGGTGAGCTGCCAGTTGTGCTGGCAGGCAGCAGCATCAGGCAATCTGGCAGACAAGTGGCGGCAGTCAATCTGGCAGACAAGTGATGGCAGTCAAGCAATGGCAGATACCTGTGGTAGGCAAGAGTGTAGGCAGTCAAACTTGCAGGCAGTAGTGGCAGTCAAGCTGGTGGGCACCGGCAGCAGATGATCTGGCAGGTCATGTGGTAGCAGTTGAGCTAGCATCAGTCAAGCAGGAGGCAGCAGTGGCAGACAATCTGGCAGATCAAGTGGCGGCAGTCAACCTGGCATCAGTGGGGCGGCGGTAGTTGATCTGGGGGGTAGTTGAGTCGCTGGCAGTCAGCAGAGCTGGGGATTGGGGTCCCAAACGTTGAGTAGCCAAATGTTAGGCTGGCTTGAATGCAAACTCTGATGTAGAGAATATTTGTTTATTAAGAAAAGAATGTTGGGCACCAATGATATGATGGGGCTCACTCTTTAAGTGTGAGAGAAGGGGGGAGGTGGTAAGGGAGATGATGACTGTGTATCTCAAGTTGTTTACCATCTTGGTTTGCTTGCAGGGGAGGGGGGAGGAAATAAGAAATCAATGGAGGCAGCAAGCCAGGCTCATAGTGTGATACTTTGAGGTGACCTGAATCTTTTCTCACCCACACTGTTCCTCCTTAATTACTCTCTCTATCCCCCTTCCCAACCCAAACATCTCAGTTAACACCCTCCTATATGCCTCAACAACTACAGTCAACAGACTGGTCCTGCAAAAGCTATTGCAATCATGTTTGTCCCCCTTTCCTTTGTAAAATGGAACTTCAAGCATTCCTCCAATCCTTCCCCTCCTTTAGACACACATCAAACAACCTCACTAACCAATCTACTGTAACAGTTCCTCCCTTTGTATGATCAACATGATGTGTGTTTGGACTAAATCTGATATTGTTATTGTGCACTTCATTGTCCCTGAAACAAACAGGTGGCCACATTTCCTAACCTTTGAAGACCGAAAACTGCACCCTAAACCCTCACCCTGTTGGACCCCATTCTAGGGCAGTGCCTTGTTTAACTACAGTTTTGTAGAGGCATTAAGTCTTCAGATTGCTCTTTGTTGCTGGTCTTGTTCAATTTGTTCTGCCCTGATTTATGAATGCATAGCTAACCTTGTGTGATTAACACCTGTACTTGCTTAGTTGCATAACCTGTAGTGTTTATATAGCAATTCATTTGGTAGTGTTACTTTTACTAACCACTTTTGTGTGCTTTGTGATTATTTATTAGCCCTCTTGCATTCTGTGACAAGAAACATATTAAGCTTTCTGCAAAAATGAAGTCGTTTTATGAATTACATTATAAAACTTAGGAATTGTCTATAGCAATAATAATTATTGCCTCGGGTTTCACAAACTGGAAACCCTCAGCCCCACATTGGCTGGCAATGATCTGTGGACCCTCCCATTGATCTTTGAGAAGAAGCATTGAACTTTTGTTTGCTTTGTATTTAGTGTGGGACTGTTTCAGTGAGACTGAAGGAAGGGGAAGTAGCCATTAGTTTTCAGGTCTTTTGTTTAAAAAAATAAAACAAATAAATAAATAAAAATGGGGGGGGGGGTGAAGAAAGCTCAAAGATTTGGTCCAGCCCAGAGAAAGTGTCATGCCTGTGGGGCTGCACCTCTAATTGCAGGTGAGCTTTTTGATCGATTTTGAAGATGGACAACTGGTAGAAGATTCTTCCTCTGTCTTGCAGGACCACTTGCAGGCCCTTGTCATTGGTCCCTGTTTTCAGTACAAATGCATTAATATGTAGTGATTCATAACAAAAATAAATTTCACTAGGTAGAATAGATGACAAAGCTGCCATTCAAGGCATGTATTTTCTGATATCCTCATAGAAAAGTTTTGATTGTACAGACACTGTGTGCAAAAGGGTTAATGTGTTGGTTCTTTTGAGCATTTTCTTCAGCAGACCCCTAATTTTGTGAGACCGATTAATCCTCAGCTTTTTCAATTACCCCTGTCATGGTTCCCCCATTTGCTTGCCAAACATACCCAGTTTTTTGTTTTTTTGTTTTTATCCATGTGACTTAGTAACTAACCATCATTGTTTATCTGCTAATTGCTGCATAGGAGGAGGAGAAGGAGAAGGAGGAAGAGGTGAATGGAGGGAGGAATGTTCAGGAGGAGTCCAAGGAGGACAATGAGACAAAGGTTTGTTTTTTGTTTGGTTTGATTACACCTGACGTTTCCCTGATTTGTGATGGTGTGCACCCCTTCACCCCCCCCCCCCCCCATATGAGTTACACAGTGACAGATTGCATGTTTGGGCTTCATTCATTTCTTTAATGACATTGTTATGAAAGAGACAAATACTCTTCTATTCCTTGCTTTTGATAATGCACATGCTTGGAAAGTCAAACTGAAAGCAGAATTATATGAGCATAGTTTTGAAAGTAGTTGAAAGTTATCATAGAATTGCTGGCCCAAATTTCCCAGATAAACTTCCCCAAAAATATATTAAAATACTGCTACCCATATGTTGAGATCATAAAAAGTATGTGTTCTATTCTGTTTCCAGGACTGATTGAATATCTCCCATCTGTTACTTTGCAAATCCCTTTTGTTTTGCTATCACCTTGTTTTTTGTTACTCATCTTTCCCTCTACCTTTTACTCTGCTACCTGCATAACCCCCACTATTTTAACCTTTCCCATCCTCAGCCGGGAGAGGACTACACAGATTCAAAGGTGGTGCTGGATGTCATAGAGGAAGAAGATGAGGTAGGAGACAACTCTGATGCTTCTGAGAGTGGCGAAGAAGAATTTACACCCTCCACATGGAATCGAAACCTTACACCCTCCAAATCCCTTCTAAAGAGTCCAGAGAGCAAGTCTGTAAGTGTCAACTGAGTTTGTTCTTTTGCATTTATACCATTTGGAGAAGTTGAAAGTGTTTGTGCTAAGGAATAGGTAAAGGTTAATTGTAGAAGCTAGTAAGATGTCTGTAGGAATAATGCACCTCTGTAGATGTGTCGGATGTAGATGGGGTATATTGTCTCCTTGAACTTGGTGGCATATTTTGCTTTTAAGACAGGCTTAGGACCAAAGAAGGTTGCTAATAATTGAAACGGCGTTTAGGAGTAATAGTCAGAACAAAATGTATAAAGTGTGTTTCCATATTGAAGACATTAAGGCCTGAAGCTCTCATTTTTAGTTGGACAGTGTAAAGTAGTTAATGAATAGAAAAATAGAAAATTGTCTAGAGCAGATGGGTTGGGTATTATGATAGAATAAAGTGAAAGGGTATGCTGTATTAACAGCTTAACAGTGGATATGGTCATATGTAGAGGCCATCATTTGGTTATGGTATTAGTAGGGTTCAGATTTGAATATATGAATTTTTGCCATGAAATTCACTGACTGGAAACCCACAGTCCCACAGCTGCCCACAGCAGGCCTTTGGCTCTCCCATAGAGCAATTAGGGACTGTTGTAAATATTGTATTAATGTGGGACTGTCTCTATGTCATCAGCTGAAAGTAGTAGTAGGAGGAGGAGGAGGAGAGCAGTTGCCATATATGAAAAAGTGGAAGAATTACAGTTCGAGTTGACAAAGAACTTGGGGCCAGTCTGGAGATGGAGTGCCAGCCCCTTGGGACTGCACCTCCAGGAAGTGGTGAGGAGATTGATGGGTTTTGAAAGAGGGCAGCTAGAGGATGTTTGTCTCCGATGTCCATCTTGCAGGACCACCATAAGCAGGTACCCATCATTGGTCCCTTGAATATACAAGATGAGGGTTTATTCCTTTTGTTTGGACAATACCTGGTTTGTGGTGTGGAATTTTTAAGTAAGGTATGATCACCATGGATAATATTATCAGGAACTGGTTAGAGTAATGTTGTGCTATTTTTTGTTTTCCTTTTTCTTTTTCTTCTTTTCTCCTTTTCTTTTTCTTCTTTTTTCATTTTCTTTTTGTTGCATGTAATTTGGGATGGATGTAAGGTGGGTGTCTGCTTTGATTTAGCTACCCCCACTTAAAAGAGGGAAAGGCTTTTTGTAAAACCAGTGTATGGTAGGTTGTGATAGAGGGTTATTAGGTTTAATGTATTTGTTTTGGGTAAATGCTTGGTATATTAGTTGAGGAGTTAAGCCTTATTTGAAGATAGAATCAGTTTATGAAACTAACCTGTAGATCAGGAACTTCCGATCACCAATATGCAGTAGTATGCTATAACCAGAACAGAATCCACTCATCTGTTCGGGTACAGAATTGTTTGTGACCTGGAATTATTAGATAGTGTAGGAGATCTTTCAAAGGGGACAAGAAATGTATTTTTGAAGGCTGAAGAAAAGGAGATTTTTTTTTTTTTTTTTTTTTTTTTTTTTTTTTTTTTTTTTTTTTTTTTTTTTTTTTTTTTTTTTTTTTTTTTTTTTTTTTTTTTTTTCTATCCTATTGACAAGAGTATATGTCAGAGTGATATGTGGTAGGTACATTTAGCTGCACTTCCCTTAGTGACCTGTTACATTGTTTTAGTGATGGTCGCACAGAGTTGTATGTTAATGTGTCGAAACAAAACTTTTTTTGATCCCCTCACTTTGTTTTCAATTGTACCAAGATGTTTTACATCTTGGTGTCCATCCAGCTGGATTGAGAATGTGACATTTGTTTGTATACTTTACTGTATGAAGTTGGTGATATTTGGTCCTTTACTTTGTATGTGGTCAGTATAAATATCAAAGGAATAGACAAAGTTGATTTAGTGTTGGTGGATGTTTCTGTACATCTTGGTTAGATTGTAAGCCAAAACTTTTCTTTACAAACCTAAGATTGAGGAGCACTTCACTGTTGGCACCTAACAAGCAACATTTAGTGAGAGGATGAGGTGATGAGATATGCCATTTCATAAGTAAGTCTTCTTTGTCATGCTGGTGT
Organism: Oratosquilla oratoria; assembly: GCF_046742065.1. Lineage (NCBI taxonomy): Eukaryota > Metazoa > Arthropoda > Malacostraca > Stomatopoda > Squillidae > Oratosquilla > Oratosquilla oratoria. Next base: position 17,578,815 of record NC_134790.1, read on the forward strand.
TGTTTAAAAAAAAAAAAAAAAAAAAAATGTCCATCTGTAAGAGTTTTACCCATACATTCGTACAAGTTGCACTTATTTATTGTAAAGTTGTGCCCTACCCTTGGACTTGACCTACTTCCTGGCTTCATTCCCTTATTCCATTGCTATTAATTGTTCATAATGTTCCTACCCTCCTTTTCTGTTGGTGTTTTAAATTCCCTTCCAGATTTCTGTGCCTATCCCATTATGAAACCAGTGTTGCTCTCCTTGTTATGGTTATGTTATACCCCAGTTATGGTTCATGGGTGATAGGCAATGTTGGAAAAAAAAATAATAATAATGATAATGATAAATAAAAGTAGGTCTTGCATGTAGTACCGGTACATTGCTCTCCCAGCCACCAAAATTCAGTGGAAAGAATGCATAGGTTAAATTTTGAATATGGTAGACAAGGTAAAGCATGTTTGTAGATTATTCTTTGAAATGGCAGCAGTCCCACAGCTATATTGGTTGTTTTATGCTCTGTAATTCTGATGACATATTTGTGAATGCTAATAAGCCAGTCCCTGGGCTTGTCAAGCTTATGATATATTTGATATTACATGCTGCACACTTCTAGATGCAATTGGAGGTAAGAAATTGGCATGTAACTTATCTGCTATTAATTATAGCTGCAATTTCAAAGTGCCATATAGAGGTTGTTTGCTTATAATAGTTACGTACCTGTTAACTTGCAGAAGATTGTAGCGGGTAAGGAAATGTCTTTTCTATTGTGAATATGCTGTGGTTCATATATTAAAGCATAATATGGATGACACTAAAGAAATTTGAGAATTGGTTTATGATGTAACACATGCATCTTGTTTCTAGTTAATTTATTTTGATTTTACATTTCAATTTTAGTCAAATTATTAGCTGGGGTCTTATCATACATTTTGATCCTTGGGTACATTGCATGTTTTCAGTCTTCATCATCTTCCTTTTCTTCTTCTTCTTCTTCATGTTCTTCTTCCTCCTCTTCTTCTTCCTCTTCCTCCTCCTCTTCTTCCTCTTCTTTTTTTCTTCTTCCTCTTCCTTTTCTTCTTCTTCTTCTTCCTTTTCTTCGTCTTCTTCTTTCAGTTACTCATACTCCCTCCACCTCTCAATAAACTTTTTTTATACAAGGTTTGTTCCAGTTATCTGTATGATCTCCTGAGGTCCTCACTATGCACTAAAACAGTATCAACATACAAATGGCCTGGCAACACACCAATTCTCCCAGATGAAACCAACCCACAGAAGACATGGCACATTTTATGCTGCATTGTATTACATTCTTTCCAGACAACAATGCAAAATCTCTTAATTTTGAGCTGAACAAAAAAAAAAAAATTGGCCATGGGTCTCCTGGAAGAAAATGGGAGCAATGGATTTATTAATTGTACTGTTTCCTGTTGACCATAATCAAACATATCCCTTTCACTAGTCTTCTTGTATTTAAAGTTATTAGTTCCTTTGAGTTCTTGGCCTAAGGAAACTATGTCAAGTACCTACAAGGTTTGGTCCAGCACAACAGATGACAGAAAGAATTGTATCCCCGCTGTAAGTCTTCAGAATTTATCAACATGTTCACTTTCATATGGAGGTCCACATTGTATGTAGACCAGGCCTGAGATCATTCCCTCTCAACTGCAACCACATTTCCTCCACCTTGTCTTATAAAGAGCTGACAACCAGTGACTAAACCCCTTCTACTGTAAACTGGTGATGTAAAAATAGTCCCACACTAATACAGTACAGACAGCAGTCCAATGTTTCTTCCCAGAGAGATCTATGAGAGGACCCAGGGACTGTTGCATGCCACAATAGGGCTGGGTACAGCAACAGTTAATAGGTTTATTCTTTGGCTTAAAGTTCCTTGTTGTTGAGTTGCTTTAATATTCTGGATGTATTCAGTAATTATGCATGACTTAGAGATGAGCACCAAATAGATTGGTTTCAGGATTGATATGTAGTTCCTAGTTTCATTTTGTATGAATGTATTTGTGTCTCCTTTACTGTGAGAAGTTGCCAACAGGGAATTTTACTTTTCTGTTTCCCACTATGACTTCCAAACTCGGGGTAAGACCATTTAACCCCTTTGATACGATGACGCCTACGTAGGCGTCATGAGGAGCAAGTGGGTACGCGAGGATGCCGATGTCGGTGTCTTGATTATATTTATTGTAGTTGTACCTGCGTGACCCCCATACTCTGTAAACTGGCTTCATCATATTTTCTATGGTTATCAAAATTCACAGGTGAAAGAGAACGATCAATAGAGCGGTGACTTTATTTTCTATAATGCGAGTATTATGACGCAACATCGCACGTCTGGCAGCTAATGCTGCCCACGAGATTTTGGCCCGGAGTAAAGGGGTTAAGAGGGGGGAAGGATGATGGTAGCCACTTTTAAGGTATAGATCAATGGCGGAACCACTTCACATAAGAAAAACTTGCTCCAAACTGTATATGTACTAAAAGCCATTTCTTTTTTATAAGGGGAGTGGCCTAGTCAAAGCATACACTCACATCAGAAACAAAACCCAATTAAACTCCCCTGTCATCTCTACACCTCAGGAATGAAAGATTATCCTGTTCCTAATCATAATCTCTGGGTCAAAAGCATTGCAACAAAATAGCTCTTCATCAGTAAGATGACAACTAAAGCTAGTTTATCTCCACCACTTCACTTCCTTCTTCACTCGTCAGTAAAGTAGATAAGAAAATAATTCCTTTGGGTTATATCATCCTTTGATAACCTCCTTATATTCACTCCCTCTCTTTTGTACTATTCTGTGCTCAACAGACATACCAGTTGTATCCAAAAGTCTCTTCATGCCATCCATCTCGAGCTTTCTCTCTTTAGTTCTGCTCTTCACACTCTCTTCATTAGTCTTTTCCTCGTTTATTCTTTCCAGAAATATTGATGGGTGAGATGCAGGGATGACCCATCATCCATGAGGGGCCAAGATGAGAGGGAGGGAGATGAGGGAGTGGTGGATGAGAGTGAAATGAGTGGGAATGGAATTATGTCTTTTGACTTTGGCTACCTCCCCCTTGTAAGGGAGAAAAAGCCCTTGGTATATTCATGTGTTTATTCTTTTCACAACCCAGAGGGGGGTTGCCGAATTAATGAAGCGGCCTTGCTGTGGATGTGCTGTGTCTTGCGACACTGCTTCTGACCCAGGGCAGTGGACAGGATGCAGGAATGACCCATCATCCAGGAGGTGCCAAGATAGGAGGGAGGGAGGAGGGTGGAGGGGAGTGGAATATATGGGAAATGAAATGGGTGGGAGTGATTTCTATGCCTTTTTCTTTTTGGCTACCCCCCATGTAAGGGGGAAAAGCCTTTGGTATATGTATGTATGTACAACCCAGACCACCTCAACACTGGATTACCATAGCTGACAGTTTTCTTTCAACAGTGATTCTTCATCTCACCTCATTTATCACACTATTCATTCTTGAAACATATGTAGTGGTAAGGAAAAAATACTCATTTGCAGATGTTACGTGTTTAATTTGTGGTCAAATTCAGTAAATACTGAACTTGAATTGTGCAGCTTCAAATTACAGATTGGCTTGTATACAAACACTGTATTGAAATTAAGCCAAACTACCTACAGCACACTTGAAAAAACTTGTAATACTTACATACATACACCAGAAAATATTAAAGGGGTGGCCAAGTCAGAGCCTACACTCAACTGTGTTAGATATTCAAAGTGTCTGTTCCCTGTATTCTAAACAGTAAACAGAATTTACTAGGGTAGACAAACCTATCTAACTTCTTTACCATGGCAATTGGGTGTTTTATCTGTAACCACCTTCAGTCACAAAGACAAGCATGACAAGAAATTCTACTGAGTTTATAGGGAAAGAAAAATCTTTGCATTAAATCGAGAGATTGGAAACTACTTTTCTGTACCATATTGACAGATTGTAAATGTAGCTTGTTGCTTATGCTGTCAGTTTTTGTATGCGCATGTTTGGTATATATATATATACAGGTAAACGTCGACTTACGATGGCCGCGACTTACGATTGTTCGACTTTACGATGACGACGACGACGACGACGATATGATAATTTAACCCCTTCCATACGGTGCCGCACACGTAGGCGTCTTGATTATATTTATTGTAGTCGCCCCTGTGTTTTTACATTCTCTCAAATGATTCATTCTCTGTGTTTTTCAAAATTCGCGGGTGAAAGAGAGAACGATCGATATAAGCGGTGACTATATTTTATGATGCGAGTATTATTACGTCACGTCGTACGGCTGGCATTGGCTGCTGCCCGCGAGATTTAAGTCCGTACTGAAAATACATATTATAGTGTTTGAATATGGTAAAAAGGATAAAAATAATTAAATAAACTACTGTACATGTTTAATAGGCTATATTCAGTATCTCTGGTGGTTAATATACAGGTAGGCTAGGTACAGTGACCACGGAACAGAGTGGGGATCGACTTACGATGAGATCGTCTTACGATGGCTCTATCGAAACCTAATGCCATCGTAAGTCGACGTTTACCTGTATATATATATATATATGTAAACAGTTGTTTTCTGTTATCAAATTAAGGAAAACAGGCATAGGGTCTTCCTGTTTTATATATGTTATGTATGTTATGATTTGAGATGTTAGAGGGAAGTGGGAGGTGAGTCTGGGTCAAAGGAGAGTCTAAGGTATTGTTGGAAGATATTGGGAAGGTATGCAGGAGGAGAAAATTGGATATTTTTAAGAATTTAGGGTCACATGTGGCAGGGAGTGGAGGAGTGGGGGTGTAGGTAAACAGTAGAATGAGGGAAGCAAGTAAATGTCTTTGGAGAACAAAAAGTGTCACGAGAAATAGGTGCCTTGGGATGGAGGCAGCGAGAAGACTATGAATAAGGTGATTCTGCCTCCATGTCACCCCAGTGATCCTGTTTTGACAGACATGTGTTATAGTGCAGTTAGCATGGTACACAACATGAGGTTTGTTTTTGGTTTTATTACTAGAGACAGTAACAAGGTTATTTATATAGAGGAACTGGCCAACTGCTCAGGAAGGTCTAAGTAACAGGTTGATGTGACCACAGCGGACCATGTGTGGAGTTTGTACCAGAAAAGGGTGAACAGTCATAGCCTATGATATGCTAGGCCAGCCCAAAGTTGTGTGTCTATGAGGATAGTGAACATAAAAAAGGGGAGATGTTTTATTAAGGGAGAATTACATGAAGCTGGGAATAAGGCATGTGCTGCTAAGAGCAAGAAATGTTACAGTCAAAACTGTTGCAAGCTCCAGCATATGACTAGGTAGGCTTTGGAGTGGAATGCATGCAAATGGATTTGAACATGCTATAATATCAGTTTATTTTGTATATAATATTTTATGTATATTCATTAAACAAAAGAAAGACGAGTTTCTGCAAGAGGAAGTCCTGCAGGATCATAGTCCTTCATGGGAAAGGATCATATTTGCTCCCTTTCTCCACAGTCCATCAATACCTTGACCACAACCACCTAGAGTAGTGGTTCCCAACCAGTGTGCTGCAGCACCAAAGAGTGCCATGAAATCAAATGAGGGTGCCACCAAAATTCAGGGCAAAAATAATTTTCATATTACCGACTCTCTGTTATCCATTTTTGTTCATCAAAGCAGCATCAGTGTAAAGATGAGTATTTTCATATTATCCAGGGACAAAATTTTGTTACACTGATGTTGAATCACCAAAATACTGACAAACTAGAATTTAGATTTTCTAATAAGGGTGCCGAGGACTTCTGAAAGGCTTGGCAAGGGTGCCTCAAGCCAGAAAAGGTTGGGAACCCCTGACTTAGGGGTTCAGTGCACCCTGCCTCAGGACTGTGCCCAAGACCTCTGTCAACTTCCACTTCTTTTGCAAGGGGGGGGGGGGCACTCCTCCATTCTTTCTCTTTTCATTCACATAGAAAAGGAGATGGAACACCATGGTCATTGCTCCAACCCCATGCACTACAACTAGATAAATACAATAGAGAAAGAAGGGATGGGTGTCAGGTGGGTGTATGCTTTAACTCGGCCATACTCCATATAAGGGAGAAAAGGTCTTTTAGTGTTTGAGCAACAACACCACAACTACACCATACCACCACCATCACAGGAATGATGATAATAGTTTTTCATATTGAATAGACAAGACATAAACAACAGTAATAATAATTGTTGCCTTTAATTTCACATCCACAGCTTCAAAATTGCTGCTAACAGTCCTTGGGTCCTCCATAGATCTCTCAGAGAGAAAAATCTGGAATGTTGTCTGCATTGTGTTTGTGTGGGCAGTTTTTGTATCACTGCCCTATAATAATAGTAGCAGGAGGAAGAGGGAAGTAATTAGCATTTGTCACCTCTCCTTATGTGAAAAGATGGAGGAAATATAGTTGAAGTTGATAGAGGTCTTGGTCCTAACCTGGAGAGTGAGTGTCAGTCTCTCAGGAGTGCATCTTGCACCTCCAGATGAAGGTGTTGACCTGTTTTGAAATTGGCTGCAGGGAGATGGTTCTCTGATGTTCATTTTGCAGGCTTACCACTTCAAGTACCTATCATTGATCCCATGTGATCAATACTGTTTGGAACAGTGATTATAATGGGGTTTGTGTGATGCAATTTGATATATAAGTAATTATTCGTTGTGGTGATTACCATTGCGTTATAAGTCTTATTGTTTCTTGTTTTTATTTTTGTTTCATTAACTATTTTGACATGAGTTTTGGCTACCTCCCTTTATAAGGGGAAGAAGCCCATGGTATTGATATCTAGATGAATAGATAATGTGAGATGAGAATACCAGTTTTATGTGAATGTTTGTGTCAAAGAAATTATGACATTAACTACTATCCCATATGGATTAAGGTGTCCCCATTGTTTCAGAATGAGAGAAAAAGCGTCCACTGGAAACGGCAACGTCATCACCGTGTTTATGAGTACCCACCAGAACCGAGGTCATGGCAACAATCTTACAGTGGAGAGAACAATCGCCGTACTTGGGGACGCTCCCTCGACTACACCACCTTTGCAGGTAGAGAGGTCGAGGGTACCTGGAAGACATACAGCTATTCAAATGTTTTTTTCTGATTTGATAGATCAAGTGACGACCAAATGCCAGAGATTAGTTCTTATGGTACTACCACAAGAAATGTGCGAGTTTGTGACTTCAGTTGGAGAAGTTTAGGGTCTGAAGGTGTGAAGAGAATCTGAAAGCTGAAGGGGAGCCTGAGAGTGAAGATAATTTGATGGCCTCATCTGTGAAGTGAATGATTTTCCTATAGTAAGCATTATATTCATCAAGAATTAGAATGATTATATCTAAAACTGACTGTGCTGAATAGTTATGGTTTATTGATATTAACCCATTCAGTCGGGGGGGATAAAACACTGCAAAGTAAAGCCACGTGGCACTTGATGATAAAACAGAAGCAGAAAATTGTCAGTGTGATGAATGGGCTATGTGAAATAGTTTTAACTTCTTTACTCCAGGAATTACCTACCTTCCTGACTAAATTTGCATTGTGTCATTGACCGACACAGAATCTGTAAAGATTGTCGCTGTGCTGAAAGGGTTAATGAAAAGGGGATTTAATAGGACTTGTGCCCTTCTATTAGTTCTAGTGTGTCCTATGGCTAAAGCTAAATGGTTTCATTGAGCTGAGGAATGGGTCTTAGATTGAATAGAATATGTAAATGAAAACCCCTTTTAAGTTGAGCATCTGCATATAGCTGAACAAGTCCATAATTTGTTTGGACAACATCTATAATGCATGGCACAATGCTCAAGGAATTCTCAATTATGAATACATGATTAGACAGGGAGGACATATAGTTGAGAAAAAGGAGTGACATAGTAATATATCTAGTCATTCTGTACATGTATTTTATGTAATTGTGTGAATTAGGTTACTTTCCTTTCTTTTTTCATAACTTGTTTTTCTACAGATTGGGAGTTGGGTTGTGATGAATTTGTAGCTGATGAAGGCGGAGACATAGATGATTTAGTCTTCCGCAACAAACCTACCCGCCCTGCACCCCCACCGCCAATTTACAGCCTTGCCTCTGTGTCCTTTGATGATGCTGATGGTAAGACTTTCCACAGATAGTGAGATATTTTCTTTTCTAATGCCTCTTGTTATACATAAATAACTCTTGATGCAGTGCAATTTCAAGTATTAATTATTTTTTCTTTTTTGTCTTTCCCAGTTATTATTCATCATTGTATCATTGTTCACATGGATTAGAATAAATGTATATATGATAGAAACTAATATGAACTCACACTCTCCAGGTTACTATGGTGATGATGGGGAATTTTTTATCCGCTCCTCTGGTGCTCCCTTCACATTCACCAGCTCTTCGTTCGCTGCAGCTGACTTTTTTGCGGGGATAGGTGGGGGAAGGGACTATGGTAGGAATGCAGTGGTAGAGAGTGACTACAACAACCTTTACTTTACTCATGCCTCTCATGGTGACAGTAATGGTGATGGTGCAGGTCATGGTAATGGTGAAGGCAAAAAGGAGTATGATGATTGTGATGGTGAGGGGGAGTGCGAGGATAAGCCACTGGATTATCAAATACAGTACGGAGATGATTACGGAAATCTGTACGGGGATGGAGCCCCAGTGAGGAAAATGGAAGACTGTGAAGAGACTCAAAGCATTGACACGCCGATTTCAGAGACACGAGAGTCTTACACCCCAGATTCATCCCCACCCGAAGGCTTAGGACAGTTACGCCACACTCGAAACAAATTGAGACTTGAGTTGCCTTCTTTCGGGAGCAATTCAAAAGGAATAACTGAATCTGGGGTCCAAGGCCCGTTATGGCAAGACCCATACTTGTGCAATGGAAATGCAGACACATATCAGGAAAGCCAAAAGAGCAAAAGGTTAGAAGTAAGTGAAATATGATATTCCATGGTGGGTGTAGAAAATTTGTTTACCTCAAGAATATATTTATGTACAGGCTTGGCTCTACATATCTTGGTGTAGAAGTAGAAAAAGTGATACAAGACAATCATTACATTGCTGCCCAAGACTTTCCAGTCAAGGGTACCATTGGACTGCAGCTGCCAGCATAAAGTTGCCAAAAGCAGACATTTGTTGGCAGTAGTATGGATGGCAGCTGCTCACATTCTCGTGCAGTGCTGCCACCTTTAGTGTCTTACGCTAATCAACATGCCGTCCAGTTCTGGCCTAACACAAACGCCTACAAGATTCAAATGCCTCTGTTTTGTGTTTTAATGTTTGTATGTGGAAAGTTGTTAACTTGTTTGTGCTGCTGGTTGTGTGATACAGCCCTGAAGTTGGAAATAATGCTGGGTTGGAAGAGTTGGGCTGTGTGGGTTGTGTATAGCTCCATTTCAGGTAGGAGTTTGGGGCATATTTATGTTGACTAGTTAGACACATTAATTTGTTATAAGTACTGATAAACTATACTGTACATAAAGAATGAATGCACAATTTAGGTTATAATGACAGCTTCAGATGTACACAAATGTTTCTGTCCTGTTCTACGTGTAAATATTACTTTTTTGTAACTATGGTTAAATGATCTAAGTTATTTATTGATATTATGAAACTGTTTGATAAATTTTTCACCCAGTGAACTTGTGACATTCCACTGAGTATCTAGTCTACTGCAAAACCTTTGTTTATATTGTAACAAGTTGCAGCTCTTCTGTGGCCATGATAAGTATTGTAGGCAACCCTGCTTCTTAGCTTCCCCATGCAACCAGATCACAAAGAGTAGCTCAATTATTATTAGCTTATCAGAAACTTAAAAGTTAAGTAACTTCAGTGTTACTAAGATATTTTAACGACCAGCTAATTCTTTACGCAGTTTAAAGATGCCCTTCCCAGTCCCAAATGATGACTTGATCTTTCATCATAACACCAGCACTATACTTGCTAAACATAACACTAGCATTTATACACTACTTCAGCAGCACCACAGAAGGAGCAGAGTTGCCCGTGACGAGCAGCATGACCCAGATATGCTGACATAGTGTTGCTGTCCTGTCCTGTCCTTTTTCTCTCATTCCCTTCACATCTAGCCCTCACACACCTACATAGAAGAGCCTAGTTGGATGAACTTAGTGGTCTGAGCATTGTGTCCATATTTCATGTTACTTGTCACAAATTTAGCACAGTATGCATAAATGACTGAATAGATATGCTACTCTTAAGCTCCTTGTTGCTTCATCAATGGTTTATTTATAGAAATATATTTTGTCCTTTTCTACATTTTGTTTTACTATTGAATTTGAAATCCTTCATGAAAGTTCTGCAGTATGTGATAGCTGCAAAGGATTGATTTGCACTTTATTGTAGTCCTGAGAAATTACATATATAAAGGACTTGATACCCTTATAAAGGAGTGGCTGAAACTAATGTATTAATGATAATTATTAGAAAATAACAACAGAGAAGAAGCAGCCTTTTGACACTCGGTCCCTCCATAGCACTAACACCTGACCCCAAAACATTTCCCTGTGAATGTAGTAAAGAAACCCTAACAATAAAATGAGAATAAAGAATTCAATGTCACATACCATGGCAGACACTCCAGTTCAGACATCACCACATGCAACATTTAACACCAGTGTGAGAGTAGTCATTCAGGAGGTGCTAAGATGGGAGGAAGGGTGGAGGGGAGTGGAGTGTATTTAGGGATGGAATGGGTGGGAATGGTTTTATGCCTTTTCTTTTTGGCTACCTCCCTTGTAAGGGGAAAAAAAGCCTTGGTATATGTATGTATGTGAGAGTAGTCCACTACTACAATATAATGGAAAGAATGGTATGATGATCAAAAGTAATTAGAGTAAATTGAATTAAGAAAATCAGGGGGGTGGATGGGAGTGGAGTATGTGGGGATGGAATGGGTGGGAGTGATTTTTATGCCTTTGTTTTTTGGGTTACCTCCCTTGTAAAGGGGAAAAAGCATTTGGTACCAAGATCAGTCATAGTCATCAATTGGAAGTATACACCAGGGACATGTTGTTCACTCACATGCCATTGCCACAATCTCTTTGAACAAGCTCCCATGCTGATATATATATATCAGCAAAGACAAGGTCACTGACCTTAGTGTTGCCGATAGATGGTCCACATTGACATTGATCGACAACCCTGTCCAATATCCAGTCCATGTAGGTGTTGAAAAGTGTTGAGGCAAGAACATGTCTTGCCTCATTCTTGAATTAACAGGAAAGAAGCTGGGTGTGCTTCATCCACACTTTACAACACCCTCTGTCAGACATCAAGTCAAATGATTTATTGAGGTCAACATAGTCCCCTGTTGGAACTCGTGTCAGCATTCCACAAGAACTCAAAGCACCAGGACTGATCAGCTGTTGATATACCTGGCATGAACCCAGACTGTTGATCAGATGTGAATGAACCCATGTCAGCAACTGATGGGTGAGCACCCTCCTTGGCACATTGAGTAGTGTGATATCACAGTATTTGTTGCAGTCCAGCTGGTTCTGTTTTCTTCTTCCAGATAGGGAGACTAGACCATTTTACCAGTCTACAGTTACCTCCAGAATCCAATAAAAAATATATAAATAAATAAAACAAGGAGATGAGGAGAGCAGGAGTGGAAAAGGAGTTGGGAGATAGGATTGATGAAGGAGTATTGGGATGGTTTGGAAACATGTAAAGAATGAATGAAGAAAGATTAGTAAAAAAAAGTGGAAGGCAGAGGTGGATGGAGTGAACATGAGGGGGTGACCAAGGATGAGATGGATGGATGGGGTAAAAGGGGCATTGGGAAAGAGGGGAATGTCTGTTGAGGAAAGAAGATATGGGTGAGTGGAGAATGGTTGTGTATGGATGATGCTATGGTGTATGGAAGGGAGTGGGTGGTTAGGGAGTATGTGTGAATGATATTTTGATGCAGCCCAAAGGGGATGGAAAGGGGGGATCACTGATTAAATGAAGTGCCCTTGCTGTGGATGTGCTGTGTCTTGCTGCATTGCTTCTGACCCAGGGTAGTGGTCGAGATGCAGGGATGACCCAGGAGGAGCCAAAAAAAGAGAGAGGGAGGGGTGGTAAATGGGAGAGGAGTATGTGGGAATGAAATGGGTGGGAGTGGATTTATGCCTTTTGATCATATCAACCATCTCCAAAAATGTAAACCAATGGACCCAAGACCATGGATTACTTCACCTCAACATCACCACACGCATCTGTAGGTGAAGCTGCTGTAAAGATGCTCCATCAATACAACTAGGAAACACCACCCTCCCAGTGGTAGAACAGACCCAATTTCTGGGCTTAATCCTTGGCAACAGACTCACCTGGACTCCTCATGTCAAACATCTGACAATTTCCTCCCTCCAGGTATCTTATCTCCTAAAACTGCTATCCTACACATTTTGGGCACAGCAGAAAGACGATCACTTTGGAACCTATAGCACGCCCTCACACAGAACGAACTCAGTTACATATATTAAACCCTCCTCTGCTACATTCATGCTCTCTCTGCCTATGGCTTTTTCCACATTCCACAAAAAAATTCTACACAGCTACTATTTATCTACCTACCAAGGGCTTCTTCTCCCTTATAAGGGAGTAGCCAAGTCAAGGCATGCACCCATTCCCACCCATTCCACTTTCACCCACAACCCTTGTTTCCCTCTTATCTTAGCTCCTTGTGGATGAAGGGTCATCACTTTCTCCTGCATGTTGCCCAGGTCAGTGGCAATGCAGCAAGACAACTACTGCTATAAGCAAATATATGATACCCATCCACATGGCAAAAGAATGGCAGACCTATTATTTACACTAAAAATAGTCATTAGGCACCCTAAAAAAAAAATTAAATCATCCTATAGGAATCTCTCTTCCACCTATGCATTCATTCAACAGCTCAGCATATACACAATGAAGTAAGTTATACAGCAATGTCTCCAATTGAAAATTTAGATCCTCCCATGGCCTCATCTTCACTGATGAATTCTTTGCCATCCTTGCTACCTTGACTCCCCATATATTTCTCTCTCCCCCTTTGACCTGCATCATATATGATCACCTCAGTCACATAATGTACCCTACATGTTGGTATCCCTGGCAATGAATAAGCCAAAATGGCAGTTTAAAAGATAGTGTCCATCTCTCATTTTTTTCACTCCACTACAAATAACAGACTACAATCCAATACTCTGATCTGTAATGCAATCATGTGGCAAAGATGCTGGGAACAACACCCAGCAAACCACCTAAAAACAGTGAAACTCCACATGCATGGCTGTTCTCCTATCAACATAACTGATGTTTTGAAGTGACATGACTATAATAAAGGAAAGGACATTCTTATCTCACACATGCTCACACATGATAGAAAATGACTGTCCCACTTACTAATATGAGAAGTTTCCCTATAGTTCCACATGTATTATTAGAATGTTCAATTTACACAACATTGCAACAACTCCCTACTTTCTCATCTACTTCCTTTAACAGCTATGGCACTACACCAAATCATGGACAATAAAACATCCCTCCACAACTTCTACAAAAGATAGGACTCCAAACCAAACTGCAAGCACCCTGTATTAACTAGACCAATAAATAGAATACAAGGTAATGTGCAATATCAGCGCACGATTTTCACAATGATAGAAGTGCCAATAAACTATGGATCATATAACCAACCCTTGCCTAACTAGACCAATACACGAAATATAAGATAAAATTTAATGGCAAATTCTCCATGATAATAGAAATCTTGGTAAACTGCAGTCTGTAATAACAATAACAACTGCTCTCTGTCATTCATGACTATATACATGGAGTGTGAGAGATAAAACTAGGAAAGAAGACATATCAAAACTACACCCACAAAAATCCCTTTACCACCTTTTTCCACATCATTGGCCAAAAGCACATGTATTCATTGACATGTCTTTAATTTTCAATCTCAGTCATACATTATTTCCTCCTCTTGGTGTAAACTACATTATTCTTAATCATATTTTTATATTCTTATCTTTTTCTAATATATAACATCTTGTTCTTGTTGAAGAATGGCCCAGAGAGTGGTGGGCTATACTGCCTGGTGGAATTTTTCTTTCCTTCTCATTGAACATCCAGGCTTAGATAAACAAGACCAGGGGCAGACTGGGATGTTAAAGCAGCCCAAGCATTTTTCACTCAGAGCAGCCCTGTGAGTGGCAAGCAAAGAGAGTTAAGCAATTTTAGGGGTATTTTGAGGCCTATGTAGGAAAATAATGGACTATTTTAGATAATATCTATAACAATTAAACTGTTGAAAAAAATATAAACCTTTTTCCCAAGTGGAGGTGGCTCTTGTACCGGCTCAATTGGGCACAAAATAATGGGCTCACCGGGTGTTGCCCAAATGCCCTAATGGCCAGTCCACCCCTGAACAAGACCAACATAGAATACATTCAAATCACTAGATACAACAACCTTTCTGTATCTGAGTCCCTTGTACATCCTTATCTGGAATGTGTTTCCTCAGTATGGGTATCAAAGGTACAGAACCGGGGCTAATAGTAAGAGAAAAAGAGAGAAGGAGTTTGAATGTGTTTGAGATGAAGTGTCTGAGAAGTATGGTGGGGGTTACTAGGCTGGATAGAGTGAGAAATGAGGAGGTGAGGAGGAGAACAGGGGTGAAAAAGGATTTGGGAGATAGGGTTAATGAAAGAATATTAGGATGGTTTGGACACATGGAAAGAATGAGTGAAGAAAGAATAGTAAAAGAGGTATGGAAGGCAGATGTGGAGGGAGTGAACATGAGGGGACGTCCTAGGATGGGGTGAAGGGGGCTTTGGGGAAGAGGGGAATGTCTGTTGAGGAAGGAAGGGAGAGGACGGAAGACAGAGGTGAGTGGAGAATGGTTGTATATGGATGATGTTGTGATTGCATGAGGAGGAATGGGCGGGGGGTGGGGTAGTATGTGTGAGTAAATTTTGACGCAGCCCGAAGGGATTTCTCCCCGTCCTCTCCTTATATGCAAGGGGGGACGGAGAGGGGGGGTCGCCGATTAAATGAAGCGGCCTTGCTGTGGATGTGCTGTGTCTTGCGACACTGCTTCTGACCCAGGGCGGTGGGCAGGGTGCAGGGATGACCCGTCATCCAGGAGGTGCTCAGATGAGAGGGAGGGTGGGAGGGGTGTGGAGTGTATTTAGGGATGAAATGGGTGGGAGTGTTTTTATGCCTTTCCCTTTTTGGCTACCTCCCTTGTAAGGGGGAAAAAGCCTTGGTATATGTATGTATGTAATAGTAATATGATAATACACATATATTATCCTCATTTCAGAAGGGGAGGGGGTTAATGGTAGGGCTAGCAGTGATGGCTGACAAATCTTTAGCCCTGGCAATTAAAAATTCCACTTAATAAAATTATTTCAATGAGTGTTTTAAAATTTCAATTTGCTCATTTCAGTTGGGGGGGCTGGCCATTTTTTAGGGGGGCTAAAGCCCCCCCCCCAGCCCCCCCCTGGCGCCGCCACTGACAGAGACACCTTTGGAAAACATGCAGAGGAGAGTTACTTGGCTGATACAAGGAGTCAAGTGAGCTTTAAGGCTGAATCAATAACGGTGTATGTTAGTATTTGAAGATGAATGGTGGTAAGTTGGGAAGTGTTAAAATTGGATATGGAGTGGGTTGTAAGTAGAGAGGTTTTTTGTCTATTTTGTGGGATTATGGTGGTGTCTCCCCAGAGAGGGCTGACATATGTGTCAGTCAGTCTATTGTCCCTAGGTCTCTCTTGCAGAAGACCCATGTAAGTTTTAGCATAGAACTATGGACCAATCTATTTATATGATGTTCTAAGTAACCCAGTGGATACCATATGTAACTCATGAGCAGAGGGTCGAGAGTTCGATTCCCGGAATCCACTGCGTGCTTCTTGCGTTGGTTCCTAACAGCCCTGACTAGGCGAGGAGGCGACCCACACATCAGCCTAAAATATCAAGTGGGTTTCTCACTTCCCTTTCGTTGAAATGGAATGGAAAATTATTTCTATGGGAGAATTTTATTTCAGTGTACAGGTCTCCAATTGGGATGGTTTTAGTGTATCCTGTTTTTACTCTTAGTACTTGATTCTGTATTGTTTGTAGATTGTTTATGTTTGTTTCACTGATAATTGGAAACCATGCTGTGGAAGCGTAATCAAAGGTGGTTACTATATACTGTTTGAAGATAGTTATTACTACTTCCTTATACACATATTTATATACAGTGGAACTTCCACTTACGAACCCCTCCGCATAACGATCCGCCGTCCGAACAAAAATAAGCTTCTGCATACGAACCAAGATACCCTGGATACGGACGCTCCTGTATGCCCGGCGGCCATTTTGTGCTGGCTCAGTATCGCTCCCGCTCGCTTTTTCGCTCAGTTACGCACTCGATTCGAAACAAGTTATACTAGCGTGTGGACATTTCGCGCTGTTCGTGTTTTCGTGTGTGTGTGTGTGTGTTTATTGTGCTTTATTGCTTTGCCAGTGATAGTGAACTCTTGCAGATTTAGTATTGGGTCTAAGAATGCAGTATAAAAGAATGGTAGTAGCAAAAAGGAGGCTATCACGATCGAGTTAAAGAAATTTTGCTAGAAGCACGCTAATGGCATTTGCATTGCTGATCTTACCTGCATGTACGGGAACAACAAGTCAACAATAGGGAGAATTGTGAAGAAGAAGGATGTGTTTATGGATGTTGATGTGGCGAAAGGGGTGAAAGTTCTGAGCAAGCAACGGCCAAAGGCGAGGGAACAGGCAGGGAAGCTATTGCTTCTGTGGGTAAATGATAAACAGTTTGCGAGTGATAGCGTGTCGGAGTTGGAGGCTATCATATGTGAAAAAGCAAAGCATTTACGTGCTTATTTGTTAAAATATGAAGAGCTTGGTGGGGATCTCGAAGATGAACCATCTATAGTGTTGACATGGTGGCCGTACCAATTACCGACGATTTCGGGTGATTTCGGCCCAATCTCCCATCCGACCACACAGTTCAATTTCCAACTCTGTAAATAAAAACAGTGCACCAAGCCAGGGCGCCAAGCCTTCAAGCAAGGTTATTTCCGCTGGGCCGAAATCACAGGTGATTTTGGCCCAGAAAACCCTGGGCTGAAATCACCTGATCCCTTACCGACAACTACCATTACGCAATGTTTGTTTCTGTTTTGGAAGACGAACTAACAGACGTATGAGGATAGACCAATCTAGAATGAATAGTAGAAATAGGACTAAGACTGAATAAATCGTCTCATATGAATACATTTTAATCTTGCAAAAAGAAAGAAAAAAAAGAGCTACGAGGTGGTTTTATTACTACGGTTAACTCCCATTATGTTCACTTTGTTTTTAGTTGATATTCCACCATATATTATCATATATGCAATTTTGAAATCATGTGGCCATGTCAATATCGATATATCAATTAAATTTTCCGAAATGCCCGGGATATATTGACACGATCAACAACTCAAGCTACGAGGCAATTCATGACATCTCGAATCTCGCATCAAGCTCTGAATATATTTTTCTCACTTCCCAAAAAGCTGTCTTGTAGCAGTTTCTGTATATAAATTGCATCGGTGATAGTCTGGCTGATTGGCACACACGTTGTCTAGTCTGGGAACAGTGACTGAATTTGCATCCCTATCGCTTAGTTTATTAAAGTCTTCGGTGCCGACAAATATTGGTGAACTGAATTGGTGATCAAAAGCTTCACTTGCGGAAACGTCGAGGAATGGTACATGTGAGATGTTGGTGTCTACAATAATGTTTCTCTTTTGGTTGTTATCCTGTGCAATGAAAGGTACAAAATGGTTTGGGGCCTATATTGCTTGTGGCGTTGAAATTTCCATAAGAATCTGTAGTGAGCTGTCAATAGTTGAAGTATCTGGTGCGTAAATAACACGACTAATATTGACAGCTCATTACAGATAGCTCCAGTGGAAATTTTAACCGTTGAATTGTAAAGTGAAAAGTAGCATGTGGATACCAACTTGTTATATCTAGACGGCTTGAAAATTATATCGGGACTGTATTAAAATATCCGGAAGGTACCAGACCAGTCGGTAGTGTATCACATATTGATGCGGCCAAATGCATTCAAAATGGCAGATACGATCAAATATGGCACAATTAATTTATTTTTGCCAATATCGAACTAAAATCAATGCATATCATCGGAGTTGTCGGTAGTTGTCTGTAGTTCGACCGCAACATGACGTAACGGTTGTAACCCATTCTCTCCCTCCCTCCCTCCTCACCGTCCCCTGCACGCCAAGAAGACCCGCCGACAAGGTAAAGTGGATTGTATTTTTTATACATTTTTAACTTAATATTATATTCTATGCTCACTATATTTCTGTTTGATATATGTATCGTTACATTGTGTTTAATGTGTACGCAAATCACAAAAAAATAGGAACTTTTGTCAAGGCTGGAGCCAATTATTTACGTCTCCTCTATTTCTTATCGGGAAATTAATTCCCAGATACGAACCTTTCACCTTGCGAACAACCTGAGAGAACAAATTGGGTTCGTAAGCCGAGGTATCACTGAAGTGTTGTGTCTCGGGCCTCGCTCCACTAACAGCGCTTAGCAGGGCCTCACGTTATTTTTATTATTATATTGACCGTTTATAGTTGTCTTTTATACTCCTTTCGTTTGGGTCGTAACACTCAGTGAATAGATGGGTCTTCAGCTTCTTTTTAAACGTCGCTTTGCTGTCACCACTCTTAATGCCTTCAGGCAGCTTGTAATACAGTCTTGGTGCACATCTTGCAAAAGCTCTGAAACCAATTTCCAAGTTGCTCCTTGGCTCATCTAATAGGAGCGAGTCTGCCTTAGCATCATAGATGTCTGGTTGGAACCCGTAATATGCATATGGAAGTTAAATACACATGATCTGGGTGATGTATGCAAGAGCAAAATCCGGTAAAGCAGTGAAAATTGCCTGAAGACTTCAGTTGTGAATAAGTCAAAATAAGGAATGGCAGTATTTGTGAAAGGATAAGTACCGTACCGTATTTTCGTCGTATACCGCGCTGTTCCTTACTACATAAAAATTAGACAGTAAAACGAAGCCATTATTTTTTTTTGGGGGGGGGGTAGGTAGGGAAGGGTGAGATAGATCAAATTCGCCCTATTAGTGCCAAGACAGCCCAGTGCTATGCCTAAATACCGTACTCAAGCAACTGACCGTAGGTGAAATTTTGCCAAAATGATGATAAAGCCAAATTAGTTATGCACACGTGGAAATTTATGGAATGGTTTCTAAAGTATATTCAAACTTATAAAACTTGCCAGTATTCCTAATCTTTAATGATAATTGATGGTCTGTTTCAACGTACTTGTTTTGTATTGGTATGGAACTTCAATTAACAATATGATAAGGAGGAATCGAAGACAATCTGATACGCCGCCACGAGTTTGCCAACAGTTGCTGCGCCACTGCAGCCAGCATTCTTCATCTTGTGATATGTTCCGCTTAGAACCAATTTTTGGTTACTCTCCTTCGCCTTCCTTTACTATCTTTTATGGTTATCATTTATTATCCAGCACTTGACCAAAAATGTTTTCATATGGTTCACTATTACACTGTCTCTCTCCCGCGTCAGTCCAAGCATTGTTCGAATTCCTCAATTCCGCTACGGTATGCCATTTTAATATACCATTGTTATTATTGATATGACTTTTGGATGAAATACAAACATGCACATATACTTAGCATTTGGTACAAGGTACAAATGAAAATATAATGAAACCAACGGGGAGGAGGGGAATGGAACCTGCGACGGATGAAGGAGATGTTAGAAATTATAAGGCCTACTACAGTATAGTAGACGCAACGAGAAATGGCCGCTAAGACGGGATTAGGGAATTTCCCGGTGTTGCCACATCTCCACAGATAACACGGCCCGCACGGCTCGCCCACCCTCTCTCTTTCTCTCTCTCTCTATATATATATATATATAAATATATATACAGCCAGTCCTCGTTTAACGACGGAGTATCGTTCAGAAGACCCCGTCGTTAAGCGATTTCGTCGCTAAACGAGGACCCATTTAGAGACATACATGTATGAGCATATAAACAAAGATTCGAAAGTAGGCAAAGTGACCAAGCGCTACATGCTAGGTTATTTTATTCAGGGAATGTATATATACATCTTGTATGTTTGTTTACTGTCCATCTTACTGTGGTTGTAGGTGCAGGGAAACTCGAAGGGACCACATCAATCATTTATTAGGTTTAACGTCTAACATACATGGGCACGTCATGTGCCTACAAGTGCAATGAAAGAACTAACTGGGCGTCGCTTCTATGCAGTAAGATTATACAGCTAAGACCGCTTTCACACGAGCGTTTCCGTACGCGCGTTCGGGTGCGCCGCGTTTTAAATTTCAATGGAGTTCAATGGGACCTTTCACACGACGCAGTTTGCGGACGTGCAACGCAGCACAAACGCAGTGCCAGCAAGAACGCATCCGTTTTTCCTGACGCACGCGTTCTTGCTGGCTACTAGTGGCAATGAGAGCTTTCACCCGAACGTTCTAGAACGCGCGCACGCAGGTCCCGCTGTCATCAGTCATCGCTTCCAGCTGGGTGATGTAAGTTACACATCCCGTTCTGGTGTGTAGTTCATTCGAGTATGATATAAGTCATGATTTATAGGAAATATGTATAGATATTTCAGCACAGTTGATATACATGCATGCATACATCACGTAGCCTACTAATATTAATTAATGAAGAACATTTTCAGACGAGTAGCAGGATGGCATACCACAACACTGAGGAGTTGATTTCCGAAGTAGAAAAGAGGCCTGCACTATGGGATCCTTCGAAAGAAGGTTCGGGCGGGAGCGCTCACCGCAGGCCAGCGGCAGGGACCTGCTGGTCAGTGAAACGCGAACGCGTGGCAAACGCGTGTACAAATAGCTGATGCGTTTCTGTGCGTCCGTTCGACGCGTGCACAGAAATGCTCGTGTGAAAGCGGCCTAAGCATACGAAGCGACGTTGCCGCTACCTAATTAGGTACATTGTGCGTGTGCGGTGCGCTATGCGCTCGCTACGCGTCCGAGTCACTTTAGCAACGCTGTGTCCAGAGGTGCGGGCAGCACAGGGCTGCTATTGCCGGCAACGTCTGGCCGTGTAGAGGTGCACTCACGGTAAGTGTGCTGCGAGCATACACGTGTACTGTGCATGCATGCTTACTGCTCCTGACGTTCGCACGGGGGTGAAATACCACACACTGTATCACTCTGCACATTACACTGCCACTGGCTATGCGACATAGCCATGTTATTATACCACACACACGTCACTGGGCTGCATGCATCGTACATACATCGTACATACGTACATACATCGTACATAGCATGCATGCTACGCCTCAAGGTCTAAATAAACAGGTCAGACCGTTTGAATTTTTGTGCGCAGCTTCTGACGTCATTAGGCTGGGTCCGTTTTCTCTTTGTGAAACACTGAAGAAAACTGTGAAACGCCAAGGAAGACAGGAACTATAATATTTTATATATTATATATATATATATTATATATATATAATATATATTATATATTCATATATATAGACAGGAACTATAATATTTTATATATATTTATATATATATTTTATATAATTTGTCAGAATGTAACTAATTGCGTGGAGCGGTGCGAGCGAAGGCAACAACATACCCGAACGACGCACCAGCTTCAACTGACAGCTATAGGACCCGCGAACCCCACTTTGAACAGCCAGGTGACGTTCACGGGCCCGCTGCGCCAACTCCCTCGAAATTCGGTCGGAAGTGGTTAGACCTGTTATTCCTTAGATCTTGCTACGCCTAACACTCGCGCGGGGGTAAGCTACCACACACTGTATATCTAAGTCGATGGCTTTCCTCTGCTTCTTAGGACCGGATCCAGTAGGAGAATTTGTATTCTTTCGTTTTCCAGTCATCATGAAGGGATAAAGTTGAATACTGTTAACTAGAAATCACTAAAAACTTGAGGAGCAAATTTAAGTATAGACACGCTAGCAGCGTGTTACGGTTACAACTGACGAGTAGCAATCGCATGTGTTTCGGGAGGCGCGAAGATTCAAATGCAGTAAAATATTTTTTTTTTTTTTTTTTTAAGAAGCCGTCGTAACTCCGAGTCGTCGCTAAACAAGATCGTTGTTAAGCGAGGACTGGCTGTATATATATATATATATTTATATACATATATATAAATATATATAATGTATTTATCCATGGTGAGAACGTGCGTATGGATGCAATGCTTTCTGAATGCAGTGTGGGGGCGTGGCCAGAGAAGGGATGGAGTGGCAACGTTGCTCTCTCCTGCTCATATGCCATGTCCACGACTTGAGGAAACTAAACCTTTGTATAGAAAACATTGCTTTGATTTTTACCTCAGTTGTGGTGTGTGACAAAAATTGTAATATAATTATATGTGGCAAGATTATAAAATTATAAAATAAAATTTAAAATAAAATAAGATTATAAAATAATTCTGTGTGGTAACACGGGGAATCCCCGTGCTCCGCCCTAATGGCCAGTTTTCGATGCACTGAGTATAGGCAGTTCCATGCCCATTGCCATTCGACAACACCTAAATCTACCAGAAAAATATAATCTATTCATGAATTGTGAGACAGGAAAAATTATGAAAATTTACCATGATTCATATATATTTCCACACACACCCTTTTATCTATTTATTCTATTTTTTTTTTTTTTTTTATACCATAATGAGCCTATCACTTTTAAGGTGCGTGATATCTGCCGGAGCGTGTGATCCACCAGAAATTACGGTAGGACAGGCCAATCTTAAGTGGTATGATCATTGCATGAGAATGGATAGGAACATGTATCCACAGATAAATCAGTGGCGCTGGTAGTAATAGCCAAAGGTAGACCAAGGAAAAAGTGGGTGGGATGAATGAAAGAGCATATGGTGAGGAAAAAGAGTGGTATAATGAAAGAGCACACGATCAGGATGTTGGAAAGTGAACATTTGTGTGACAAAGAGTCAGAGAATACATAGTCTAAGGTGGTGACTAGTTCTGTGAAAGGGCTGTACGTATTGGTTTAAGTGAGGAATGAAAGATATGAAAATTAATTGAATAGAATGGATGAGAACTTTTCCCACGTATGCCCATGCCCCTCATTTTGTGGGTAATGGCTGATCAGATTGGGGAAAGGTCTGTTTGAATTTTCATTTCAAGTAGTGGAGACTGGCATAAATATGCTTCACTTTAATTACACTCATAAGGATCCTTATTAAAACCATTACTCCTGTTAGAAATGCAATGTTTATTATCAACATGACATTCTCACCTGATGTAGAGGTTTGACCCAGTGCAGTGGTAGTACTATTTATATATTTTTTCTTAAGACTATGTGTAATAATATATATTTACATATGATAACTATATTGTTAATAAATCTGTCATATTTAATGTTGAATTTCTGGTTAAACCTAATGAAGTAATAAGAATTACCTACAAACCAAAATCCTTATGACACAATATCTAACCTCGTACATTTGTGACTAGACTAACAAAATGTGCTTTCAGAAAGCACCTTTCAATATCTTGTAGGTGCCTTAGGTACAAAAATAACATCAAATGTCTTTGGTTTATGAAGCAAAACCATTTTCAATACTTGTTTTTCCTTCTTTGAGAAGCATTCCAAAAGCTGTATTTGGATTGCTTGTATAACAAAAAATATCCACCTCAATGCTATTATACTTAAACAATATGTTGCACATATGGAAAATCTTTATAAAACACTAAATTTCTTCTTACTGTTTGCAAGTTGTGCCCTTTAAATAAAAAAGAATGAACAAGAAGAGGTATTATGGAAAAGGCTTATATCTATTAATGCAGAAGTAAAAAAAATGTTTTAGGTATGTATATAAATGTAGGCGTTAATGCTTTATTTACATATGCAAAGATACATTCACAATGAAAGTCTATCAAAATCCATTCATTTTTTGATAAGTGGTATAGAGGTTCATTTGTATAATGTGGCTCTCCTTGCAGTTACCAAATGCCACATCTTTGGAGAGTAATGAGAGTAGTTACAACTTGGATTCTGGGCATCAGTTTCCCTGATCAGCACCACCACATATGTGTTTTCAGGGAATCAACACTCCAGCAAACTTCCGAAACATGAAATGAGCAAACTGCCATTTCATGGCATCATATCTTATGGGGTATTTCTATAAATTTACAAGTTTCTCATAACTTAAAAAAAAAAAAATAAAAAAAAAAATAGACAAAAGTAAAAAGTATTAAAATTTCTTTCAACATTCATGGGACAAGACATCTGTATAACAAAAAACTACCACAGTTCCTACTATAATGACACTGTTATGTTCAATTTCAAGTAATGTTAAAAAAAAAAAAAAAAATACACACAAACATACCAATTTCAAATGTATAGTGGTGGTACAAATTATACATATTCACATTATAATGTTTGCCTTAAATGATGGCAGTTGGATTCTACCAGCCACCACAATCATAAGGAAAATAGTTCTTAGGCCAACTAATAAGGCTACCAATATATATTATTTACATGTGTATTTCCCTAATTGTATTTTACTTAACTGTAGTATAAAGGAGAAGAGCTATACTTGAGGAGTCCTGTTTTTCTCACTGACTATCATACCTAGTTTTGAATTTGTTTATGGTTTTAGCTTGGGTTATCATCTTCTAAGCTATTTCTTTATCAATTTGTTCCCATGACCATGTGATGCCCTCCTGCCCCAGTTCTTTACTTCCTTCAATAACTTAAACATTACTAACAAGTCACCTTCTTTTCTTTCCCTTAATGATGGAAGGTCCATTGTTTTTAATCTCTTTATAAGGTTCAGCTAACTATCATTCAATCTGTTAACCCTGGTCTCGCTTGCAAAAGACCCACAGCCATCAGGTAACTGACAACCACCTCAGGTTATCTATCTCTATACCAACGGTCTCTTCCCCCTTTTAAGGGAGGTAGCCAGCCAAGGCATACACCCCCCCCCTGTATCTATCATGTCTGGTTTTGAATATTATTCCCTAAATTTTGTTTATATCCTTCACTTTATGTGGAGATCACACCACTATTGAGTGTGTGTATTAATTTAATTGTTCAACTTATACATGGATGGGGTGGTGCGAGAGGTGAATGCTAGGGTAGTGAGTCAGGGATTGGAGATGGTTAAAGAAAATGGAGAAAAGTGGGAGGTGAGCCAGTTGTTGTTTGCGGACGACACTGCGCTTGTGGCAGGGTCAGAGGAGGGATTGAGGAAGCTGGTGGCAGAGTTTGGGAGAGTATGTGATAGAAGAAAGCTAAAGCTAAATGTGGGTAAAAGTAAGGTGATGAGATGTACAAGGGGTGAAAGTGGCAGTAGACTGGAAGTGAACATTAAGGGAGAGCGACTGGAGGAAGTGGATAGTTTTAGATACTTGGGTGCAAGTGTAGCAGGAAAAGGTGGAGTGAAGGTGGAGGTAGAATGTAGATTGAGAGAAGCGAGTAAATGCCTTGGTGGTTTAAAGAGTGTAATGAGGAATAGACATTTGGGAATGGATGCGAAGAGGAGACTGTATGAAGGAGTGATTGTGCCAACAGCACTGTATGGGGCAGAAACGTGGAACATAAGAGAAGAAGAGAGAAGGAGTTTGAATGTGTTTGAGATGAGGTGTCTGAGAAGTATGGTGGGGGTTACTAGGCTGGATAGAGTGAGAAATGAGGAGGTGAGGAGGAGAACAGGGGTGAAAAAGGATTTGGGAGATAGGGTTGATGAAAGAATATTAGGATGGTTTGGACACATGGAAAGAATGAGTGAAGAAAGACTAGTAAAAGAGGTATGGAAGGCAGATGTGGAGGGAGTGAACATGAGGGGACGTCCTCGAATGAGGTGGATGGATGGGGTGAAGGGGGCTTTGGGGAAGAGGGGAATGTCTGTTGAGGAAGGAAGGGAGAGGACGGAAGACAGAGGTGAGTGGAGAATGGTTGTATATGGATGATGTTGTGACTGCATGAGGAGGAATGGGCGGGGGGGGTGGGGGGGTAGTATGCGTGAGTAAATTTTGACGCAGCCCGAAGGGATTTCTCCCCGTCCTCGCCTTATATGCAAAGGGGGACGGAGAGGGGGGGTCGCCGATTAAATGAAGCGGCCTTGCTGTGGATGTACTGTGTCTTGCGACACTGCTTCTGACCCAAGGCGGTGGGCAGGGTGCAGGGATGACCCGTCATCCAGGAGGTGCTCAGATGAGAGGAAGGGTGGGAGGGGTGTGGAGTGTATTTAGGGATGAAATGGGTGGGAGTGTTTTTATGCCTTTCCCTTTTTGGCTACCTCCCTTGGAAGGGGGAAAAAGCCTTGGTATATGTATGTATGTATGAAAAGAGATGTATGTTTCACCATCAGTCTTGCAATTATCCATAATTAACATTCACAGGTCTTCCTTGTCTTTCTTTCTTGTAATTGTTTCATTTTTCAACGAGTAGCCAGTAAATCATTGAGGGTTTATTTGTACTTTGTCCTATTTTCATTTTTATTTTTTTTATTTTTTTTATTAAAATGAATTTTCCTCTTTTGGTCCTAGCCATATAG
The DNA here is from genome assembly GCF_046742065.1 of Oratosquilla oratoria. Classification (NCBI taxonomy): domain Eukaryota; kingdom Metazoa; phylum Arthropoda; class Malacostraca; order Stomatopoda; family Squillidae; genus Oratosquilla; species Oratosquilla oratoria. The sequence goes on from NC_134790.1 coordinate 17,605,434, forward strand.
TCTGTCTACACCTTTCTATAACCATTTGTATATTTCCTTCTCTATTTTCCTAATAAACTTTGCATTATTGGCAACTAGATTGTCACTCATTCCTTCCATTATGTCATTTATATATATCAAGAGGGACCCATGATGGGTACCTGCATGTAAGTCCTGCAAGATGGATAGCAAAGCTGACCTTTTTCGAAACCCATCAACCCCCTTACCTCCATCAGGGGTGTAGCTCTGAGAGGCTGACCCTCAGTTTCCAAATTGGGCCTCAGATTTCTATAAATTTCAAATTTATTTCCTACATTTTTTCACACTTGGAGAGCTAACAACCAGTGACTTCTCCCCTTCACCTATCACTTTCAGCCAATGAAAGGTCTATGCAAGTACAACACAACAGTCCAAAGTTTCTTTACAGAGAGATCTGTGGGAGGCCCAGAGGACTTATTGGCTACTATGGGGCTGCTAAATTTCCACTTTGTAAAACTCAAGGCAATATTTAATCAGATTGAATCAAGAACATTCCAAGTGCCAGTACTATTATATGTAAAGGAGCTATGCTTCTGAGGTCCTGTCTCTGTGTCTCCTTTGAGACGTTTACAATTTTATTAATCTGTGTTGTTCACTGCTGAAGGGAAATCTACTCTGAATAAGTAATAAATTGTTATGCAATTCTGCTGCTTAGCAAATAATGTGATCTTCAGATCTCTACAGTACTTCAAACAGAACAGTCTTAATTATTATTTTGTGAATGATAGTTACTTTGGAAGTACTTAAATGGTCAGGTAATCATCTAATAGTCAGAAAAGGTAAGGGACAGTCTCTGACAGCTTAGCTAAGATGGGGCAGAGGAAGCCTTTCACTTTTGCATTGAGGAAAATGTTAAACTATCTGACTATCATAACAGAGTTGAAAATCATACCAATGTAATGTAAAACTTGATTGTATCTACCTAGTTGTATTATATGTGAATAGAGCTATGCTCGTAGTGACCCGTCACAGCTTATGTGCAATGGGTTGAGACATGAGGTTAACGAAAGGAAGATATTTCAGGGGTAATTTTTAAGTGGAAGTCCTGTAGCAAACTGAAAAATATTTTGTAATCAAAGATAATGAACATGCATGGCAAGCATTGGTTTGAAGCAATTAAAGAAATTGATTGACAAGGTTAAGCTGAAGGAATAAATTTCTCAAAGGAGTCGGCAACATGTGGATTGAAGATCTAATACACCAGTCACACTATCACGATTCTTATCAAATGTTGTGAATTTGAAAAAGTACAGGATGACTTTGCCTACAGTATTCTAGACCATTAAAGACAGTTCAACAAGATGTTTAATATTTGTATAAGTTTGACTTCTCTTAGTTCATCATTCAGCTTCTCAAGATATGACACAAATGTAAAATGACATTTGGAGATTTGAAAAATAAAATATTATAAAGGAAATTGTTTCTACTCAAACTCACTTGAGTCGTGTGTGTGCATATGTATATATATATATTACCTAACTAGTCTACAGGAAGAACGCTATGTTCATGGGGTTGTCCCTTTTTTCCCCCCCTCTGTCATCTATGCAGGTATGGAGGCTCACTAACATATGAGCAAAGACTGTCCAAATTCAATCTACCAACTTTGGAACAAAGAAGAGAAAGAGGAGATTTGCTGACTATCTACAGAATAATGAAAGGAATGGAAGTTTTAGACAGGAACGACTTGTTAGTGTGGGACAATGGTAAAACGAGAGGACACGGAAAAAAACTGAAAAAGGACAGTTATAGAAAAAGCTTGAAAAGGAGCAGCTTCCCACACAGAGCAATAAATACATGGAACAAATTAGACGACAAAACAGTATGTGCAAACACTATACAAGATTTTAAGATAAAACTTGATGCGGAGAGATACAAAGACGGGTCACCACGAGCATAGCTCCCTTCCCGCATATTACAACTAGGTAAATACATGTATTTATCTAGTTGTATAATATGGGAAGGGAGCTATGCTTGTGGTGACCCATCTTTGTATCTCTCAGCATCAATTTTTTTCTTTAAATCTTGAATAGTGTTTGCACACACAGTTTCTTTGTATAATTTGTTCCAATTATCTATCACTGTGTGGGAAGCTTTTTTTTTTTTTTTTTTCTCCAGATCTCTTCTGTTATTATCTTTTTTTTTTTTAGTTTCTTTTCGTGTCCTCTTGTTTTTCCATTGTCCCATTTCAATAAATCATTCTTATCTAAGATTTCCATTCCCTTCATAATAATATAGATAGATAGTAGGTCTCCTCTTTCCCTTCTCTGTTCCATTAATGATGGAATTTTTTAATCTTTTAATAAATCTGAACTGCTGACAACACTTATCAGTTGCTGTTAGACTAAATTGATGATTCAGTTTAAGATTGTAAACTCCCTCTAGTCAGGAGGCTAGGATTTTGCCCCTGTATAGAGGACTTTGTAGTGTGGAATTTAATGAACCATGCCCTTAGTCCACCTCGCTTGTGGCAAGGTTGGAACCAGTGTCACCTTGGCCTCTGTTGGAATTAGCAATGCTCTAACCTGCTTGGCCAGACTAATTCAACAATGGAAATACTTCGAGGTCTATGGCTCACTTATAGTGATCCACTGCTGCTGCCATTCCTGATGTCTTTTTCGTAGTCCACCTGGTCCAGTATATGTTTTATTGCCACTTAGCAGGTAGCTGTGTAGCGTGTATTGTAGGTTCATCTGGCAAGATCTTCAGAAACTTTTAAGTTCTGCTTTGAACCTTTCAACTGAGCAGCCTATTAGTCCTCTTATTTCTTTTGGGAGTGAACTGAAGAGCCTTGGGCTGTCATAGCTAAGGCTGTATACAGGTAGGGTCTCAAGTCATCTTGGAGCCCTCATTAATGGGGCTCTTCTGCACCTACATCCAGTTCTTTCACCTGCTGTAGTCATAAAGGGCAGGGGAAGTGGGATCTGGTAGACAAGTCTCCATAATTTCCCATATGTATATAGCTCTGTACTTGTCTCTTCTTCATTGTTAAAAATAGATGCCCAGATATTAGGAAGTACAGCTTTACATGTTGATGCATATACTTATGGAACAAGTTGGATGAAAATATAACCCAAGCCAACAACATAACAAATTTAAAGCAATGTTTGACAAGTGATAGCAAATAGACAGGACCTTGTGTGCACAGCTACAACCCTATATACTCCAGCTAGGTAAACACAACTAGATAAACTAAGTAGATATATAAACATATGCTCACACATACATGTACACATGCACATACACATACACACTTAAAGGGATAGAGAGATTGTGTATACTTAGGTTTGGAAAAGGCATTCAACAATGCTGCACAAAAAATGGTATGGAAATTAGAAAACATAGGAGACTTTGAAGGAATTCTACTGAAATGGGTAAAAGACTCTTAATGTGATAGATATATGAAAACGGTAGTGAAATGAAAAGTTGGATTGGAAAGAAGTAACTAGTGGGATACCACAGGACTCGGTTCTGGGACCTGCAATGTTCCTATTATATATTAATGATAAGGTGAATGGAAACCTATTTGCAAATGACACCAAGATTAAGAATTAAGTGAAAATGAAGAGGATTGTTAACTGCTACAGGAAGACCAAGATAAGGTTCATGAATGGAGCTGGGAGTGGAAAACGAATTTCAGTATAAAATGTAAAATCTGAGCTATGCCAAACTAAAAGATTGACTAGAAAATCTAAACTGGGAGATGAGCTAATAGCAGACAATGGAAGAAAAGGATTGAGGGATTTTTAATCAGAGATGATCTGTTGTCAGAAAGTCATATAAAGAAAATATATGTAGAGACATAAATTGCTGAAGAATATGAGCATGGGATTTCATTATATGTAAGAACACATGATAAAAAAAAAACATGTGTTGAGAGCCTGATTTGTCCTGGATTGGAATATGCAATAGTAGTGTGGTCACCACACCTAAAAAGAAATACCAGAAAAACAGGAAATATGAAGGGCAGTAACCACATTGATCTTAAGACATGGGGAAAAGATGGGAAAACTGGGACTTCTCACACTGGAAGAGCAGAGAGAGAGAGAGGTGATGAGATGATTATATTTAGATTAGAGAAAGGTACAGAAAAATATGAGAGAGAGAACATGCTGGGATGGGATGAAAAATCTCATGTGCTTATACTTATACAGTACACACATATTCTATTTTTCTTTATTTATTCTTTTAATTTAATCCTGGAGCAGCTTTGAGGCTACTGAGCACAATAACAGTGTATTTAAAAAAGATCTTTGAAGGTAGGGAAACCAGCCCGTATCTTCCATATCCACCTAAAAGTACTTCAATTGGCAAACCAGTTATGCCATCATTTTTAAGGTCAGTGCTTGCCTCAAGACAGCTACCCCAAGCCAAATCCTACAGTCAAAAGTATCTGTAAAAGTATGAGAGGATCTCCCTACATCCTTTTTGTCTGAAGATGAAAGTCAATGACACCTTATTTATGGGTTTGGAAGTGAAATACACCCTTCACAGGCTATATTAATGTACTCAACATCAGTCATATAATAGTGTCTCTCTAAATATGGGTGGCAATTTCTAGGGGTCTTTGTTTTCATTTTACTGACGGTAATGAATTAAACTGTAGACATCAATGTATGTATATATCAATGACCTTTTCTTCCTTGTAAAGGGGTAATGTAATAAGACCTATCTCATCTTTCTTATTTGTAATTTGTTTCTCCATGTTTATGGCTCTTCAAGACCAATGTACTTGTGATATATTTCTAATTTGTCTTCACTAATCTTTTGACTATGATATCCAACACTTATTCTGGTTATTGTTATGGTGTTTTATTCATCTGAAGGGAATTCTTTTCACAGTCATGAGGTCAGTTTCAATTAATCCTTAGATTGCAACATTCAACTTGTCTACTTATTCTGGTTGCTCCCTAGTGACTTCTATTTAGCTTCAATTCTAAATGTGGTTTTGTGTTTCCTTGATCAGAAACATGCAGTCCCATCGCAGCCTTGGGTTCTCCCACAGAACTCCAGAAGTAAGTGCTGGATTGTTTGTATTCCAGGAAAATTCATATTCATTGCATTCCATCTCTATCTCTTTTGGAAACATAGATTAGCAAAGGTCTTTTCCCCTTTACAAGTGGGGTGGTTGATTCAAAGCATACACTTACCCATACACCATGTGTCCAAACCATCCCAATATTTTTTTTATCAGCCTCTGCTCTCTTCTTTACCTCATTCCTTACACTATACTTATGAGGAGAAAAGAACCTTTCGAGCCATTTCCCACTATAAAAGGAGTGGCCAACTCAAAGCACAAACCCACATCACACACAATTAAAACTCATTCAACAAGCCCTCCATTTCTTAATTGTCCAAAATTTTACCATTGGTTGGTTTGAAGCCTTTGAGTAATTAAGGCAACATCCTCTCTGTACAGGTTTGACCCTATCTGTATTTAACTAATTGTATTTACCTAATCGCAGAGACCAAGAACAGGTACCTGCTAGTGGTGGTTGTGCAAGGTGAATATATAAAAGAATCACCTCTTACCTTCCCATCCTCAAATCCAATCAACACCTTTGCTTCCATGTGGAAGTCCAGCCCCAACAGACTGACACTTGTCTGCAAACCAAGCCCAAGGTCTTTCTTCCTATCCACTTCAACTGCATTTCATCCACCTTCTCACAAAAGGAGAGCAGACAATATGCAACTATTCTCCTCCTCGTACTGGAAGCCAGTGACATAGAAAATGTCCCCCACTAATGTATCACACACCACAGTCCAAAGTTTCTTTTCAAAAAAGAACTATACAAGAGCAAAAAGATTATTGCACTGGTCTGGTTTAAGGGCTGTGGGTTTTCAGTCATTGAAACTTGAGGCAACAGTTATTATTACCGAATTGCACTATACAGGAAAGGAGCAATGATCATGTGGTTCTGTCTGTTCTTCACCATCTATTAAACATATGGTAAAATTTATTTATGTATTTTATTTGTATTTCTTATTTTTTTCATTACACTATGTCTTCTTTAAAGTATTCTAGGAGTTGATGCATCTGTATGGAAGACAAAATTTCTTGGTAACCTTCAGGCATATGGTTTTTTCATCTTGTTCCCATGACCTTATGACTGTAACCTTATAATCATGTCACATTTTTCTCTTCTTTTAATGATAGTAGGTCTAATATAGCTGACTTATTGTATGATTCATCTGGGCTGTGAATACATTAGTTGCTGTTCTTTGTATTCTCTTTCTCTTATTCATATACTATTCACCTATCCTCTTTTGTGGATTTATTTTTTAAATCTTGTAACCAAGTGGATTGTTGTGTGAAAGTGGGGGTAATTTCTGTGTCACTAACTAGTAAGATAAAGAGAACATTTGCCAGCTGTCTGCACTATTTTGGCAAAAAATTGGTAGAAAACTAGTGTAAGCTGATAAGGAAAAAAAGTGAAATATTGGAACAGTCTGAAGACTAAGAGCCAATCCTTTAGAGCTGCATCTCTATGTGGAGATGAGATTGGTGATGGGGTGTGGAGATAGGAAGCAGGGAGATGAACCTTTCTGATATCTGACTTGTGGGACCCCATTTTACAAGAGTCCATCACTTAGTCTATTTTTTTTTCCCAGTTGAAAAGAACTCCTATAGTCATGTACTTCTTTGATAAAGGTTTCTAAAAAGCATAATAACCATGTAGTTTTTATGAATGTCTTTGTTAAAAATCATAGTATAAAACTAATCAGTTGCTAATGCTTCATAATTACTTGCGAAAAGAATTATGGCATATAAGAATCTTTCCTTTTCATATTTCACTCTTCTTTCATGAGCAGTGAAGGCTCGTGGTTGTATGAAATGGAAGGAATGCAAACAAGTAAAACAGTGTCAATATGTACAACATTGCTGGGAGTTACATCCATTATATCTCAAGAGAACACAACATGGGGAATGTTGTGCATGTTGACATTGTTGTATATGCTTGCAGTACCCCCAATTCATACTACCATAGACTGTCACTCCCTTGGACTATATTGGGAACTTCACAATCTTTATTGGGTATTTTTCCCACATACTGTATAATACTAATTCTTTTAATATTGAGGAATTACATTTAAGAATTATGACTTCATTCAAAATTTCCTATTTTCAATTTTTAATATAGATATCCCTATGTCTTGGAAAATTTTTAAATTGGGAAATTCCAATATTTGACTTTAATATATATATATATATATATATATATACAAATATATACACACACATACACACACCAGACTATTAGGAAATGTCTCTGGTATCCAGATTTTTCAATATTCCTTTATATTATCTTTATTCTAATATTGGATATTTCTCAATTTCAGAGATTTCCAATAGAACTATCTGTATTAATGAAACAAGAAATTTAAGTTTATCACATGCTTTTCCATCTAATACTGGGCTGAGTAGTGGACAATGGTTTGATGGCATTTTGATTTGTCAAGAAAGACCCCCTTCGCTTTGGGACCCTGGCCTCCAGCTGAATAAAATCACATTGTGTTAACCATGAGATCTTGAATTGAAAGGGTTCATCCGTCTTATATATATACATATATATATATATATATATATATATATATATATATATATATATAAAGTAACGTAGGTGTCATAACACACGAATAAAATAAAATTTAAACCCATTCTCGGAGAAAGATTAGCTGAGATACAGAAATATATTTATTCTGTATCTCAGCTTACCTTTCTTCGAGAGTAGGTTTAAGTTTTATATATATATATATATATATATATATATATATATATATATATATATATATATATATATATATATATATATATATATATATATAAAAGCTCCATGGTGATAATCATCTAAATTGTCTTATGGTAACCACCACAAGATTTTATTCAGCTGAAAGATGGACCCTGTATTCCTACATGAGCAAGTTCTTAGTTAAACAAGACCCTGCTCTAGCTATGATTCTGTCCTTTAGCTAAATTAAATCATCTAGCATTAGCATAATTCAAGCTACACATTATGCTCTTGTACAAATAAAACTCATTTGCCCAGCAAACCTCTACAATAGCTTATTAATAACCTAAACTATCTACAAAAAATATACTCAATCAGTCTAGCCAATTGAAAAAAATACTGTACTATATATACACATTTTAGACGAGGATATACCACAGAAACATTAACTTATTTCTACATCATCTTGTGCTCCTTGTTTTGTTTTATTAGCATCACTGAACAACTAAACTATCGTAATGACTGTACAAATAAAAACTGATTTGCAATATACAACATGAACCTGCTATGAATCTGTTATTTTACACTTTTAATCATATCCTCTGAATATAGAAAAGATAAAAATCACTTAGTCCACTCAAGTAATCCACAATGAAATTATGAAAGGCTTGCATTACATCAAAGTACAATAACCAAAGTATAATTACAATAATATCTATGAGATTACTGTCTTCAGAAATGAAGAATGCATTGATAATGAACAGCTAAGATGACAAACTTACTATAGAAATGATACTTGTGTGTCTAAATCAGTACTTAAAGAGTTCTTGACCTTTTTTCACCTTTGTGGCACTTTTTTAATTTGTTCTACTCTTGCAGCACATTCAAATTTACCATAACACTTTTGAACAATGCAATACTTATTTTTGCTAATGAAATGATCGCTTGCTTCAACTTCTAAGTTAATTTTCAATTATTTTTAATCTCTATTAATGTCATACCACTATTGCAATTATTATCCATTATACTGGGGGAATGTACTGCAGTACACTGGTTGTAAAACACCGGTCAACAAATGTGAATCCAAGTCACTCTATCTTTGTGGCTAGTGGATTATACTGGCCTTGCAGTGTTGAAAGAAAATTCCTTTTGGAATACATTCATACTTAGGAATTCAGGGAAATTAATATCTACAATTATCACACATTCTGAACTTTGTTTTTATAATCTACAAAGGAACTAATGATCTAAAATCACTTTTAGGTTGTTATGTGTTAGGCACATTCAAGAGGGAACTTCCCTTGACCAGTTTCCATGACAAAAGAGGGGAAAGGCATTGTATAATGGAAATCAGGTCATGCAAGGTTTAACCCAACCATCAGTCACTTCCAAATGTCTAAAACAATGTACTTAACAACTTGTTTCCTCGAAGGCATTACTTATGCCGAACTCTCATTCTCTGGCCGTTGTCCCCGAGCAAAATTAAGGAATACCTGTAAATGAAAACAAATATGATGAAATGAAATGCCAAAGTGACAGGAAAAAATGCAGCACTGTAATCCATTTACATCTGTCATAAGTTCCACATAATGTTACCAATGCTAGTTATCATTCACTTTGGTAAAGTTATATAATATTTCATGTGAATTATTAAATAATTCAAAACTTAGTTTCATTTGACTTCAAAGGAATCTGGCAGTATGAGTAGAATGAATGTAATAAAATTCAGTGTTATTCTCTTACCTGTTCTAAAGTAGTTTGGCTAACAGAATAATCTTCAATTTCTAAAGTCACTCTATTTCTTTCTATGGCACCAAAAACTTTTCCCCATGACATGCCATCAGCAGGTATGTGATAATGAAGCAGACCAAGATGAAGGTCTCGTAATACGCATGCTAAGGTAGAAAAGAAATACACATAAAATAATTTTTCCTCCCAGAATATGTAAAGAAGAAAATAAAAGATTCCAATTATTACCACACTGAATTTACAAATCATGTATACTGTAATTAACTCGTGTTAATGCCATGCCCCACTCCCAGATGATTGGCCAGTGATGGGTGGTCCTGCAAGATGGATACCAAGCTGCCCATTTTCAAAATTAATCAACCCCTTCACCTTACTCAGAAGGTGTAGCCCTGAGGTTCTAACATTGTCTTTCAACTGGGGCCAAACTCTCTTTCAATAAAAACTGAAAACCATGGCCCCATAGCTGCCAGCAACAGTCCTCATCAGTCTAACAGACCTCTCTCAGAAAAAAAAAAAAAAAAACTGTTGTCTATGTTGCTTTAGTATGGATCTGTTTCTATGTCACTTTGTTAGTATTAAGAGGATGAGAGCAGCAGTCACTACTTGTCGTCTGTCCTTTTTAGAGAGTGGAAGAAAACTGGTCAAAGTAGAGAGATCCTAGTTCTAGTCTGGAGACAGTACCAGGCTACTACCAGCTCATTGGAGCTACACCTCTAGATGAAAGTGGAGTCATTCATGTGTTTTGAGGATGAGCCACAGGGACACAAGTTCTCTCCTTCTTCCACTACATGCAGGTACCCATCACTGGGCTTACCTTAATTAGTTAAAGTATTTCATAAAATTGTCCCATCCCCCAGATGTGGAGCCTTACCTGGGAAGGTACTCTCAACAAAATTCTTAACTCTTGTCATTTCCTGTGGCATATCTCGAATATCTATATCACCAATTGTTGTGCTGCTGCATACTCTAACCCTAAAATAGGAAAATAATGCAGTTAATGGAGGGAAAAAAAGAGAAAAAGAAAAAAAAAAAATTGTTGATAGACTAATAAATTGTTTTATCACTTAACCTGTTGCCCCAAGTCTTTCTTCAAGAAATCCATTGCCTTCAGGTAGTCATGCTACCATTTTGGCTAATAAATAATTCAGATAAGATATTTTGTGTTGTTTGGATAGACTGAAAGGGTAATGTAGAATAAGGTACGGCATCTTCTAAGTAATGGTTGCTTCTGGGGCAGCCAGAGTCTTCTACCAGGTCAACACTGTGTTGATACTACTAAATGCAAAGTAGTGATCAAGACATTCACATAGAGTGTAGAATGGAAAATGAATTTCATTTAATACCTGCTGGCTGGGCGGGTTAGAGTTCAAGTAATAACAGTTCAAACCCTGCTGCTGGAAAGTTGAACCAAAGGCATGGTTTATTAAATTCCATGCTACAAAGTCCTCTGTAAGGGGCAACATCCTAGCCCCCCGATAGGAGGAGTTTCACAATGATAAACTGAATCATCACCAAAAAATATTAATAAATGGAAATGGGCAAAAAGCTCTAAAAGGTCATCTTTGAAATGATGATTTGATTTAATATCACAAACTCCCCCTATCAGAAGGCTAGGATGGTGTCCTTTACAGAGGACTTTGTACATACATACACCAAGGCTTTTTCCCCCTTACAAGGGAGCTAACCAAAAAGGAAAAGGCATAAAATCATTCCCACCCATTCCATCCCTGAATACACTCCACACCCCTCCACCCTCCCTCTCAACTTAGCACCTCCTGGATGATGGGTCATCCCTGCACCTTGTCCACTGCCCTGGGTCAGAAGCAGTGTCGCAAGACACAGCACATCCACAGCAAGGCCGCTTCATTAAATTGGCGACCCCCCCTCTCTGTCCCCCCATGCATAAAGGAGAAGATGGGGAGAAATCCCTTCGGTCTGCATCAAAATTTGCTCACACATACTACCTCACCCCCCATCCCCCCGCCCATTCCACCTCATGCATCACAACATCATCCATGTACAACCATTCTCCATTCACCCCTGTCTTCTGTCCTCTCCCACCCTTCCTCAACAGACATTCCCCTCTTCCCCAAAGCCCCCTTCACCCCATCCATCCACCTCATCCTAGGACGTCCCTTCATGTTCACTCCCTCCACATCTGCCTTCCATACCTCTTTTACTAGTCTTTCTTCACTCATTCTTTCCATGTGTCCAAACCATCCTAATACTCTTTCATCAACCCTATCTCCCAGCCCCCTTTCCACCCCTGTTCTCCTCCTCACCTCCTCATTTCTCACTCTATCCAGCCTAGTAACCCCCACCATACTTTTCAGACACCTCATCTCAAACACATTCAAACTCCTTCTCTCTCTTCTTCTCTTATGTTCGATGTTTCTTCCCCATACAGTTCTGTTGGCAAAACCACTCCTTCATATAATGTCCTCTTAGCATCCATTCCCAAATGTCTATTTCTCATTACACTTTTTAATCCACCAAGGCATTTACTTGCTTCTCTCAATCTACATTCTACCTCCACCTCCACTCCTCCTTTTCCTGCCACATTTGCACCCAAGTATCTAAAACTACCCACTTCCTCCAGTCGCTCTCCCATAATGCTCACTTCCAGACTACTGCCACTTTCACCCCTTGTACATCTCATCACCTTACTTTTACCCACATTCATCTTCAGCTTTCTTCTATCACACACTCTCCCAAACTCTGTCACCAACTTCCTCAATCCCTCCTCCGATCCTGCCACAAGCGCAGTGTTGTCCGCAAACAACAGCTGGCTCACCTCCCACTTTTCTCCATTTTCTTTAACCATCTCCAATCCCTGACCCATTACCCTTACACTTACCTCTCGCACTACCCCATCCATGTATAAGTTGAACAGCCAGGGCGACATAACGCATCCTTGACAAAGTCCCACCTTTACCTCGAACCACTCAACTCTCTCCATGTCTAATCCTGACACAAGCTCTACTACTCTCATAAAAACTCTTGTCAGCTCCTAGAAGCTTTCCTCCTATCCCGTATAACCGCAAAACCTCCCACAGTGCCTTTCTGTCTACCCTGTCGCAAGCCTTTTCCAGGTCCATAAAGGCCCAAAAAACATCCTTCCCCTTTCCTATAGCTTTCTCACATATCTGTCTTACCACAAAAATCTGATCTACACAACCTCTACCCGTCCTAAATCCACACTGTTCCTCACCAATTACTCCCTCTGTTCCTCTCCTAATGCTCTCAATCAAGATCCTCCCATAAGCCTTCCCAACTACACTTAACCACTTCCATATGGTGACGCCTACGTAGGCGGCATGAGGAGCAAGTGGATACTTGATGATGCCGACATCGGCATCTTGATTATATTTATTGTAGTTGTACCTACATAACCTCCATTCTCTCTAAACTGGCTTCATCATATTTTCTATGGATATAAAAATACATGGGTCAAAGAGAACGAACGATTGAACACTGACTTTATTTTTTATAATGTGATAATTATGACGCAACATCACACGTCGGGCAGCTAATGCTGCCAGATGTGCGATGTGCCCCGGAGTGAAGAGGTTAACAAGCTAATCCCTCTGACACTACTACATTCACACTTGTCCCCATTTCCCTTGTAAAGTGGAACTATACAGGCACTCCTCCAGTCCTCTGGCACTCTACCCTCTCTCCAGCAAACATTAAATAACCTCACCAGCCAGTCCACCATCACTGTACCTCCTTTTTTTTAGACATTCTGCATGGCATCCACCCAGACCAGGTGCCTTACCTGCTTTCATCATCTTAACAACTGCCTTCACTTCATCCTTCCTTATTTCTCCTCCATTTTCTTCACTCATCATGGTCATTTTCTTAGCATTTCCCGCTGCAGCTATCTTTCCCTCCCTATCATCCTTCACATTTAGCAACTCCCTAAAATACTCTGCCCATCTTCCCCTAACTGCTTTCTCTTCTATTATCATCTCTCCATCTGCACCTTTTACCTTTTCTTCTCTACTTGATTTGCCTCCTCTTCCTCTCTTAATTTTTTTTCCAAAACATCTTTTTATTACTTTCAAAATTTGTAGCCTCCTCTTCCTCTCTTAATTTCTTTCCAAAACATCTTTTTATTACTTTCAAAATTTTTATTACTTTCAAAATTTGTAGCGTGGAATTTAATGAATCATGCCCTTGGTCCAACTTTGCCGGTGGCAGGATTTGAACCATCATCCCCTTGACCTTCGCCACAAGTAACAACGCCCTAACCCACTTGGCCAGCAAGCTCCCATCTTAGAAATATTCATTGGGAAATGAATCCATTATGATAGCAAAAGTGGAGAAATATTTGGGAGTGTTAATAAAAGACAACCTGTCACCTGACAGACATATTATTAGAACTGTGGAGAGATATATAGATTGCTGCAAAACATTAATGTGGCTTTTCATGATATGGATGAAGAGATGATGACAAAATTGATAGAAACCCTACTCTGTTTAAGATTGGAATATGCATCAGTGGTATGGTCCCCACACAGAGGGAAAGATATAAGCAAGTTGCATAAACACAGCAAAGGAAACATGGACTGGAAGTGAAGCGTTTATTCCTGACGTTTCGTCTATTGACTTTTTTTTTTTTTTTTCCCTGACGAAATGTCAGGAATAAACACTTCACTTCCTGTCTATGTTTCCTTTGCCGTGTTTATGCAACTTGTTCACATGTATATAAGCAAGATTGAGAGGATACAAAGGATAGCAACTGAACTGGTTCCCAGCTTGCCAGATAGGCATTGAACCTACCAATATTGAAAGACTGAAGAGAAAGAGGAAATTTTATTACAGTGTTTAGGCTGATTCAGGGGGTAGACTACACTGACAGAAAATATCTCTTGATCAGGGATGGGAGGGGTTTAAGAGGTCATGAGAACAAATTCAGAATTATTAAATTTCTAAAGAACATGAAGAAATATTTGAAATAACTTAGAAAGTTCAAGCCCAAGCTGGACCAATACATAAATTCAAATCTAAGTATACATACATATACCGAGGGCTTTTTCCCCCTTACAAGGAAAGAGAGGTAGCCAAGTCAAGGCACATACCCACTCCCACTCATTCTACTCTCATCTACCACCCTTGTTTTACCCTCTTCTTAGATCTTTGTTGAAGAACAAATCGTATTATAATTTTTAGTCTTACCTGATAATGAGTGAATATCCATCACCAAACTTGCTTTTCAGATGCTGTGGAGACCCAAGACATCTGAATCTACCATTAACCATGATAGCCAGACGTGTACAAAGAGCTTCACACTCTTCCATGCTAAAATGTTAGAAAAATACAATTCATCTTTAGTCATCAAAATCATACATATGAATTAACATCTTAATCATAGAGGGCATATGTGATCCCCGCCCATTCCACTCCCATTCACCACCCTTGTTTCCTTCTCATCTTGTTAATGCAGGTCTGCAGAGTTAAGTTATGTTGCCATAGTTGTTTAAGGTGTGTATAGATATAGTGGTAAGTGAGGTAAATGCAAGAGTACAAGGTAAAGTATTGGAACTCGATCAATCAATTATTTTTCTCGTTTGTTCTATAAATTCTTTTGAGAGAATGAGGACAGGGGTCACAAAGATGCTGAGAGAGGAGGGATGGTTGAATAAGTTTTGTGTATTACATGAATGTGTGTTTTGACTCGAATACTCCCCCTTATAAAGGAGAAGGTGCTTTGGTACATACATATTGGTGTGTATTTTACCTAGTTGTAGGAAACACAGGAGTCTTAGTCTTGAGTTTATTCCTGACTAGTTTCACAGGTATGCGAAACCTGCGAAACTAGTCAGGAATAAACATTCCTTTGAAAAAGCATACCTGCAAAACTAGTCAGGAATAAACTCAAGACTAAGACTCCTGCGTTTCCTACTCTGCTTACGTCATATATATATATATATATATATACATATATATATATATATATATATATATATATATATATATATATTTGTGTGTATCTATATAATGTTAATCATGGATTCTGTAGTTTGCATTCATACATACATATACCAAGGCTTTTTTTCCCCTTACCAGGAGGGTAGCCAAAAAGGACAAGGCACAAAAACATTCCCACCCATTTCATCCCCGAAAACACTCCACACCCCTCCACCCTCCCTCCCATCTTAGCACCTCCTAGATGACGGGTCATCCCTGCACCCTGTCCACTGCCCTGGGTCAGAAGCAGTGTCGCAGGACACAGCACATCCACAGCAAGGCCAATTCATTAAATCGGCGACCCCCCCTCTCCGTCCCCACATATAAAGGAGAGGACGGGGAGAAATCCCTTCGGGCTGCGTCAAAATTTTTGCTCACACACACTACCTCACCCCCATTCCCCCGTCCAAACCACCTCATGCATCACAACATTTTCCATATACAACCATTCTCCATTCACCCCTGTCTTCTGTCCTCTCCCGTCCTTCCTCAACAGACATTCCCCTCTTCCCCAAAGCCCCCTTCACCCCATCCATCCATCTCATCCTAGGACATCCCCTCATGTTCACTCCCTCCACATCTGCCTTCCATACCTCCTTTACTAGTCTTTCTTCACTCATTCTTTCCATGTGTCCAAACCATCCTAATACTCTTTCATCCACCCTATCTCCCAGCTCCCTTTCCACCCCTGTTCTCCTCCTCACTTCCTCATTTCTCACTCTATCTAGCCTAGTAACCCCCATCATACTTCTCAGACACTTCATCTCAAACACATTCAAGTTCCTTCTCTCTTCTTCTCCTATGTTCCATGTTTCTGCCCCATACAGTGCTGTTGGCACAATCACTCCTTCATACAGTCTCCTCTTAGCATCCATTCCCAGACTACTATTCCTCATTACACTTTTTAAACCACCAAGGCATTTACTCGCTTCTTTCAATGTACATTCTACCTCCACCTTCACTCCACCCTTTCCTGCCACATTTGCACCCAAGTATCTAAAACTATCCACTTCCTCCAGTTGCTCTCCCTTAATGCTCACTTCCAGATTACTGCCACTTTCACCCCTTGTACATCTCATCACCTTACTTTTACCCACATTTATCTTCAGCTTTCTTATATCACACACTCTCCCAAACTCTGTCACCAGTTCCTCAATCCCTCCTCCGATCCTGCCACAAGCGCAGTGTCGTCTGCAAACAACAGCTGGCTCACCTCCCACTTTTCTCCATTTTCCTTAACCATCTCCAATCCCTGACCCACTGCATTCATAAGAATAATATTACTGGAACTACAGCATTTGTAAAATCTTAAGGAATAATAAACCTTACAATTAAAACATGAAAGGAGAATTTAACTCTACAATAAAGATAAAATGAGATCTATTATAGATACCAACCTGTGTGATGTTAGAATAATACTTCTGCCTGTGTCCCTGAAGTTGCTCAAGACATCCCATAAAAGTCTTCTTGCTACAGGATCCATCCCTGTTGTAGGCTCATCAAGAAGTACTAATGGGGGATCTCCTATTAAGGCCACACCCGTGCTCACCTTCCGACGATTCCCACCACTACAGATATCAAAGAAGAAAAGTTAATTAATTTGTTACCTTGGTTCTTTATTGTAGGAGACCTCAAAGTCCCAAGATAAGATATCAGGCCACAGCTTTTGGGTTGATCATAAGTCATTTGGAAAAGACTTTGTACGTCTATACTGTGTAAATGGTGGACAGTGTAATATATGTTCTGTCTTCCATGTGGAACTTTGCATGAAAGGTTATCATTAGAATTTCTTATGACAAAATCAAAATATCCTGCTTTTAACTTCACTTGAAAGCCATGAATCTCAAAAATTCTTTATTATATTCCTCCCTCTCTTCTGCAGTACAGTACATGTAAGGAAAAGATAAAGAAAAACAAAGGGAATATCAATAACTCACCTATGATTTTTTATGAGAGTATTCAGATGTGGAGTTAACAATAATTGGTCTGCAAGATCACTAATAATTTCATCAATCTGACCTTCTGGCACACCACGTAATCTTGCAAACATTCTTAAACTTTCTTTTCCTGTCATCTGATCTATAAGTGCATCGAACTGGGGGCAGTACCCAATTTGCTGTTGAACCTTCAATGAAATAAAAAAGAATAGTAAATAATTATAGTATCATCATTATACTCAATTTACTGAGGTTCTGTTCTAATTTCTCTGCTCACATTGAAGTAACTGACTCTTACCTTTTTGATGTTGCTTCTAATACTGAAGCCATTAACGTATGCATTGCCAGATGAGACAGGATGGTCCCCTGTCAGCATCTTGAATGTTGTGGTTTTGCCAGCACCATTAACTCCCAGCAAACCAAAACACTCTCCAAGAGGTATTCCAAGACTAAGGTGGTCTACTGCTAGGAATTCTCCATTGTAACTTTTACATAGCTCTCTGAAAATGTATATTGAAAATATATATATATATATTTTTTCAATATAATTAAGTTTCTTAGCTTCCAAAATACTACAAAAGTCATGTTTATATGTCTATTTTATCCTTTTACAGGAGCAACTGTAAGCAACATCCATCAGTCATTCAAATGCTTGACTAAACATTTACTAACCTTAAAATAAGTTTATCTGTTTTACAAAGTTGTTCTACAGATGCATTACTTATGCGATGTCTTTCAGCAAGAACATCACCATCTTCCATAAAAATTTTATTGTTGTGCTTCTCTGGATCTTCATCTAGAACAAAATTACATAAGTTCAATCACAGTTATTAATATACAGTCACCCCTTCCCCAATGCAGCTTCACGAACAGCGGTTTTCATATTAGCGTTTCATGTAATGAGACACTCATTGATAGTGGGGTAAGGTTTCATCTATCTGTGGGTTACATATGTATCTGTGACAACACTTATGAGCCATGACAACACATTGGACTGAGCTGTGGCAGAACTGCGATATAGCAACACTGTTACTGCGCAGCCCATGCATGTTTACATGTTTGCCCACCAGAGAAAAACGAGAGGCCTCTGCCACACAATGCCACTGTTTTACGTAGTGCCTTTTTGACAAATTATAGTGAAATATACCACCTTTTCAGGACTGTTATTGCCGACATGTTTTGGTAATTTGTGAGTGAACATATGCGCTCTAATTGTGTGTGATAATACTGTCTGTTGCTGTGAATTAATGAACATTTTCGCCCACCAGAGCATAATTTCTCAACCTCAGTTTCATAGTCGGCGCTGTCCTTCAGGAACAAAATACCTGCATTTGTGGAGGGGTGACTATACAAAAACTGATCAAAATTATGGCAAATTACATAAACAATTAACAAATAAAAACTCACTTCTGTTGATACATTCTTTTGGCTTTGAGTTCAGCTTCCTATAAAAAGTAATCCAGAAATACCAAAGCTTCTGAGAAACTTTCATTTCAATGAGTGTAATAATGAGGTAGAAAAATATACTCTCTACACCCATGAACACAAGCATTCGCCCAATGCCTAGTTTTTCCCAGCTTAGATAGTTTTCTGTCCAGCTGACACAACCAAATGTTCCACAATTCCCAGTTTCTGAAAAAAGAAAAATATGTATAAAACAACAGAACCAACTGGAATACAGATCAAAGCATTCATTAATACTGAGACTAGAAATTAACTAGTATAGTTATATTTTGGTATTAAATGACCCCTGTCAATATTAAAATTTATGTGACTAGGAGACTCCTGATGGACACAATATAGCCAATTTTAAAATGAGCTACATAAACAATTTTAATAAAATAATTCTAAACAAACCTTGTACTTAAATCAATCAATCTGTCTTAGTAGACCTATCCTACTGGAGGCTATCCTTGAGGAATCTCAAGGGGGATTAAAAAGTGTAATGAGAAATAGACATTTGGGAATGAATGCTAAGAGGAGATTGTTTGAAGGAATGATTGTACCAACAACAACAACACTGTATGAGGTAGAAACATGGAACACAAGAGAGGAAGAAAGAGTTTAAATGTGTTCGAGATGAAATGTTTTAGAAGTATAGAAAGGTGTTACTAGGCTGGATAGATTGAGAAATGAGGAGGTGAGGAGGAGAGTGGGGGTGGAAAAGGAGTTGGGAAATAGGGTTGATGAAAGAGTATTGGGATGGTTTGGACACATGGAAACAATGAATGGAGAAAGATTAGTAAAAGAAGTGTGGATGGCAGAGGTGGATGGAGTGAACATGAGGGGGCGACCAAGGATGAGATGTAAGAATGGGGTAAAAGCTGGGAAAGAGGGGGATGTCTGCTGAGGAAGGAAGGGAGAAGACAGAAGATTGGGGTGAGTAGAGAATGGTTGTGTATGGATGATGCTGTGATGCATGGAAAGGAATGGGTGGGGGATTGGGGGGTTAGGGAGTATGTGTGAATGATATTTTGATGCAGCCTGATGGGATTTCTTCCCATCTTCACTTTTTCTGCATGAGGGGGCGGAGAGGGGGTTGCCAAATAAATGAAGCGGCCTTGCTGTGGATGTGCTGTGTCTTGCTGCATTGCTTCTGACCCAGGGCAGTGGGCAAGATACAGGCATGACCTGTCATCCAGGAGGAACCAAGAATACAGGGAAGTAGGAATGGTGAATGGGAGTGGAGTATGTGAAGGTGAAATAGGTGGGAGTAGATTTATGCCTTTGACTTTCACTACCTCCCTTGCAAAGGGGAAAAGGCCCTTGGTATATGTACAAGTATGCATGTATGTATTTTATTATCATTATGTATTTATTATATTATTATTATTTTAACTGTCTTATGAGTTGTTACATGCAGTGATAAATATTTCTTTCTGCTGTCCCAAATCCAGTCCCAGCTACTGTTCTAAGTATGTCGAGTTTCTTATTTACATTCACTCTAAAGTCCTATGTGTGAGGTAAGGGTCATATGTGTATTAATAGGAAGTGTGAGTTCAAGAATTAGGTTATTGTCTAATGGGTGAAGTTACCTATTATGACCACTGGGGGCCTCTTAGATACATGGTCTATATACTAAAAAGCTTCTTCTCCCTTATAAAGGAGGTAGCCAGGCAAGACATGCACACACCCCAAACCCACTATCACTACAGGCAATAGACTAAATTGACAGAAGGGAATCTCTTTATTTGGGATAGGAAGGGGTCATGAGAACAAATTAAGAAAGACCAGATGTCTAATGGATGTGAAGAAATGCAGTTTTCCATATGAATACATGGATTAGCTTAGAAGGGGATATAGCCCCAACTAGAATGATATGTTAACTCAAATATGAATATGATAATTGGAAATTAAAAATATAAACTAAGTTGAACGTCTACTTCAGGCTGGGTATGGCAAACTGGAGAGTAGGAGACAGAACCCAACAAGTATTTGTTCTTTCCTGTATACAGATTGACCTCTCATTAACAGACGTTAATTAGCTGTGTTTGCGAGGTTTTCGCTATGTTTTCGGTGTTTTTGGTGCTGTTGCTTAGTGCTTTGCAATCACTATGCCACCCAAAAACCACTCCAAATCAATGGATTATTCACATCAACGGACACCGTTACCCCCCTTTTAGTCCGTTAATGAGAGGTCAATCTGTACAATTGGATAAACACTCTTTCTCTCTCTCACTTCCTGTGTCTGTCTCCCTCTTTCTAGGGGACCCAATGAGCATTGCTCCTTTTCAATTAGGTAAATACACACAACAAAAGCTTTTTAGGTTGACCATGTGTATTCAACAAAACCCAGAGAAGTAGTGAGTAAATGGACATCCTCTGCCCAAATACAACATTGCGCTGACATTTACCTTTACAGCAAGGGTTGGCAAAGGTATCCATACTGCAGAGAAACTTTATAATTTCCTTGGAACATATGCGTGTGGAACGACTGTTGGTATAAAGGTCTGTGATGGCAGCAGCAAGTGAATAAGATGGCAGAAGAAGGAAAACCCAATCCAGAATATCCGCAACATGAGTCAAATCCAATTCAGGAATCCTCAGTATTGTGACTGTGATGAGGGTTGCCATACCTGAAAAAAAGAAAATGGATAAAAAAATTCCATCAGTTATATCATTCTGTGTGTGTGTGTATATATATATATATATATATATATATATATATATATATATATATATATATATATATATATATATATATATATATATTATATATATATTCACATGCACACACACAATAGAACTTTGGTTCTCAACCACAATCTATTCTAGATAAGTGTTCCAGGACCGATTTAGTCGTGGACCACAACAAGTTTACTGATCTCCTAGATACAGCTTTATCAGGGTGATATTTTCCCACAAAACTTTTAATTTTACCCCATGTTCCATTTTTCTGCACTCAGGTTGGTTGATATCCAATATTTTGGTTGACTTCTAAAACAAAAATTTCTCAATTTTTGGTCATGAGATGTTTGAGAACCAAGGTCCTACTGTATGTATGTATATATATTTATACATATACACACACACATACATACACCAGTGGATTTCCCCCAAAAAACAAAGGCATTAAATCCACTCCTACCCATTCCATCCCCACATACTCCACTCCCATTCATCCCCCTCCCTCCCTCCCTCTTATCTTGGCTCCTCCTGGTTAACGGGTCATACCTGCATCTTGGCCACTGCCCTGGGTTAAAAGCAACGTAGCAAGACACAGCACATCTACAGCAAAGCCGCTTCATTTAATTGGCGATCCCTCCTCTCTGTCCTCTCATGCAGAAAAGGAGAAGATGGGGAGAACTCCATTCAGGCTGCATCAAAATATCATTCACACTCCCTCACCCCACCCAATCCCCCACCCATTCCCTTCTATGCATCATAGCATCATCCTTATACAACCATTCTCCAGTCACCCCTATCTTCTGTCTTCTCCCTTCCTTCTTCAACAGACATTCCCCTCTTTTCCAAAGCCCCTTTTACCCCAACCAACCATCTCATCCTTGGTTGCCCCTTCATGTTCACTTCTTCCACCTCTGCCTTCCACACCTCTTTTACTAGTCTTTCTTCACTCCTTCATTCTATGTGTCCAAAACATCCCAATATTCTTTCATTAACCCTATCTCCCAACTCCCTTTCCATCCCCCATTCTCCAACTCCTCATTTCTCACTCTATCCAACCAAGTAACCCCTACCATGCTTCTCAGGCATTTCATCTTAAACACATTTAAACTCTTCCTCTCATATATTCCATGTTTCTGCCCCATACAGTGCTGTCAGCACAATCACTCCTTCATACAATCTCCTCTTAGCATCTATTCCCAAATGTCTATTTCTCATTACACTTTTCATTCCCCCAAAGCATACATACATGCAGGTGATATTCATCTATCAAAGCACCATATGTATTTCTTTGACCATCGCACAATTAGGAAATTGTGCAAATAGGAATGGGATGAAACACCACTTATCATGTCAAAAGATTAATTGATTTTGCAAATAAACATATAGATCTGATTAAATATGGGAGGGCTTTAAGAGGTTATGGGATCAAATTAAAAAAGACCATATGTCTAAAAGATGTGAAGAAATACAATTTCCACAGAGATGGATTAATACCTGAAATAGCTTAGGAAGTGATATAACCTAAGTTCAAACAATATACAAGTTCAAATCTAAATATGATAATTAGAAATCAAGGATATAGATTAAGTTGGAACTGTACATAAATTTGAGGCTAGGTAGGATAAATAATTAGAGAATAGGGAATGGAACCCAATGATTGTTGATTCTTTTCCTGTATACAGTTACATAAATTAGAGAGTGAGATTACCGGTATATATTTAATGGACTCTGCCTATAGTTGGGCAACCTTTTAGGAATGGATGTCCTTTTTTCATAGAAAACCTGTTGATTTCATGCTAATACAAAGTACAGTAAAATTTAAAAGTACAGTGAAGAAACATTATTGTATAATTACCCGTAAAAATGTTGAACATTGTCATTCTTGTGAATCCTGATGATGGGATGTTGAAGAGGAAGGAAAAGAGGTACATGAGGGGCAGTGTGACCCAGGCATAGAGGGCCAAAATCATAGCCATCCGACCTAACTGATCAGGCTCACTCAGGCCATCTTCACCATAAATCTGTTGCAATGATAAAATCACAATAATAACAAATCATTATGTTAAGATTCAGTGAAACTCAAATATGACAACATAAGAATAAAATTCTACAGGGTGTAGCAAAATGATCTGAAACATTCATAGGTTTCCAAACCTGTTACTGTTTACAAATAGAGTAAAAAGTCATATCTGGCTGTTTCTGCTGGAAGTGACTAAAGGGGACATGCCCCCTGCGACCCCTGATTGGCTGAGAACCTGCAGGGTTGGGTGCCAAAGATGCCTGCACGCGAAGCAAGCTTGCCTGAAGGGCCAAGCCACCACATTGATATTGATCTAAATCGGACTGGAAACCAGATATCCCTCAAGGGGACATGTCCTCTCTGGCCCCTTACTAGCTGAGAGAGTGATGACATCATGGCAATGGAGATGACAGATTGGCCAAGAGTGGTGGCATCATAGAAATAGAGATGATTGATTGGCCAAGAGTGGTGACATCATGTCAACAAAGATGACTGATTGGCTGAGAGTGGTGACGTTACTGCAATGGAGACGACTGATTGGCTGTGAGCAAAGCGAGCTAGCCCAAGGGGCCAAGCCCAAGCCCCTACATAGTGGGGTCAGATGCAATCTGTTGCTCATTTAGGAAAAAAATCTTTATTCAGCTTTTATTGAACCTACAAATGTATCAGATCATTTTGCCAAATCCCTTGTATGGATCATAGTAAAAAGAAATATATAATAAAATAATCAATCAGGGCATAAGAAGAGACAAAGAGGGTGGGATGGAAATGGGAGAAAGAAGGGAATATTTATCTATTTGTATTTAACTGAAATATATGGAGTTATGCTTGTGGGGAAGCAAATGTAAATTATTACTACTAAATTGTATTTACTCTGTAACTATACAAACAATAATATTTCTATCATGACTACTCTAATTCCCGGTTATATGGAAACACACTAAAAGTAAAATGTTTGGAAAGCTACGATTATGAGATCTTTATGTCCATTATGATCACTTCAATGATAATCATAATTGTTTCTTTCGGCTTCAATGATGGGAAACCGAAGTGCACCATTGCTGCTGACTTTGGTCCTTGGGTCCTCCCATAGATCTCTCTAGGAAGCAACATTGGATTAATGTGTTGTACTGGTGTTTTAACCTAGTAGTAGTATACAAGATAGGAGGTATGCCTGTGCCCATTTTTTATTTTCATATTATCATAATTCATTCTAAATTTTTGTATGGATCCAAGTTGTGTTACATCTTTCCCTACGCTATTCTGGGAAGTTACACATCTGTATGGAGAACTGTACTTTTTCTATATCCTTTAGACAAGTGGTTTTTTCAAACTTGTGACCATAACCTCTTGATACCTTCCTATCCCAGATAAATCACCTCTGTTCACCCCTTTCAATGCTCTGAATGCTGCTATCAGGCCCTCTCATTGTCTTTCATCATCCAACATTGGCTTGTTTAGTGCTTCCAGTCTCTCTTTGTATAATTTATCAGCAAGACTGGGAATCACTCTGGTTGCTATCTTTATACTAAAGGCTTCTTCACCCTTATCAGGGAGGTAACCACCCAAAGTGCACCCATCACCCAATTATTTCCCTTTTATCTTGGCTCCTTGTGGATGACGACTCATTCCTGTCTCCTAGACACTGTCTGGGTCATAAGTAATGCAGCAAGACACAGCACATCCACAGCAGGGCCCCACTGCTTCATTTACAGTGACCTCCCTCCCCCCCATCCTTTCTTGTGAAAATACAGAAAATGAGGAGAAATCAATTTGGGCCACTCCATCATATGCTTTGCTATCTCATCACTTACCAGTAGAGCCAATCCTTCCCTGACTTGACCTCTTGTCATTCCTAACACTCTCCCCACTACACTCCCAAACTCAGTATCACTCCTTTCTTTCAATTTAGTTTCACTTAATGCTAACACATTCATCGTCCTTCTCACAAAATGCCAAGCTTTTCCCTTTTACTCTCATCTGTACAAAAAACTTACAATTTTTATGACCCAATTTCTCTCACAATTTCAACTGTATTTCTTTTCACACAAGGAGAGCTGACAATTGGTGGCTGCTTCCCTCCTATTACTACTTTCAAGCAGTGATATAGAAACAGTCCTACACTTATACAACAAAGACAACAGTCCAAAGTTTCTTCCCAGAGAGATCTGTGGAAGGGCTCAACGACCATCGCTAGCTGCTGTGGGGCTCCGAGTTTTCAATGAAACTTGATTAACCAATTATCATTATTCATTAACTTTTAGTTTCCATTACTATGATTAACCGATTAAATTATTTTTGGAAAAAAAAACAAAACAAAAAACAAAACAGCTACTTAATATCTACTTTCTTTTATCAAATTGAGTTCATTAGAAGAGCTTACTTTTAAACATATGATGATCAAGGCACAGGGAATCATGAAGTTGATAAAATCCCACAAAGCTGCTGAAGCCCAGTATGTTGCAAAATGAACACCTGACACAAACTGTAGATGCTTGGATTTGCCTGTAATACAATGCATACCAGATTTCTAAACTTGTTCAGATAAACAAATTATTTCTTTCAACTAATGAAAAAGGAATTTTATTCTTCATTTGGTTTAAGTTAAAAAGAACATGGTCTTGGATATAATTCTGTCCTCATTTCATATATGCTAGTAAATTTTCAAGATATAGCAACAATAATACTGGCACATGCACATCTATTTAACAAAATAACATTCTTTTAAGAGAATAATATAAGACTGTAAGCTAAATTTCACACTAACCAACATGCTCTTTAACAAGGAAGAGCACAAATGAAGCTGCTAAAAATGACATGCCAAAAGCCAGGTTGAATCCGATTTGGAAGCCCAAATTTTGACGAGAATCTTGAGTTAACTGAAACAAACACATCCATGTCAATATCAAAATGACACTAAAATCTTACAAGAAAAAACAGTGTTTCTAAAGCTTTAATAGACTATTTTGAAAAAAAAAAAATTCTTATCTTTACCGACAGAATTACAACAACAATATTTTAGTTAACTAACCTTATCAGTATCGGTTCTTGGGAGTGGATGGTTGATTGTGGTGATGGTGAGATTAGGATTACCAGTAGTACTTCTCACAATGGCCAGATCTACAATTCCTAAGGCTATTGGAGGCGTATGAAAAGGCTGATTGTTAAAGAATGTGGTAGCAGTTAAACCATACGAATCTCCAGTCAGTTGTACAGCAACCATCCAATGCAAATTGAAGCTTGGTAAGTCAGCTTCAGCCTGGAAATTTGAATAAAAATATCAATGGGAATATTTGATAAAAAAATGTATGTGTGTGTGTATTTACCTAATTGTATCAATTTAATTGCGAAATACAGGAAAGAAGCAATGTTCATGGGGTCCCATGTCCTTCTCTCCAACTTATCATAACCTAATTTCAAATTCATATATGGTTCTAACTTGCTCTACATTCTGAATTTCCTCTTGTAATATTTAGATTTTAATTCATGTATTGTTCCACCTTGGACTAAATCACCTTCCATGCATATATTCATTATCTATTCTTAAAATTTGCTTAGTAGTCATCCTACCCTTGTTAAGATAAAAGTTGAGATATTTTCTGATGAACTGATGGGGACAGCTACATTTGGCCCTTGTAGCTGTTCTTTTAATGATGTGACAAAGGCATCTGTATAGTTGTTTGGATTTATGACTTGTATTACAGTTTCAGTACCATGAAAGTTCTGAAATGAAGCAAGTACATAACATTTATATTCATCTCATATAATCTCTTATAATTATGCTTTAAAAAGTATACTATGGCATACATAATTCTTAGATATACAATTTTTTTTATTTTGTTCACACGAGACCAATGTGTATAATTTCCTTTTTTTAATAGGAAAAAAAAATTGCTACTATTTTTTTCTAAATAACTTACACCAAGATCTAATCTCAGTTCTGGTGGTGTGTCATTTACTCCTGGAAGACTTTTGACCACCACAAGAGCCAGTATAAGGAATACAACTGGTATCACAAGCTGCAAGAAGTAGGATCTAATTAAAAACCCAATAATGATAGTAAACATAATAGTTCCAATCCTTAGCATCACATCATAAAAAATATTTTACTAACACAATACAGTACTGTAATGTACATGTGATATACATGTAATAATTCATTGCACTCTATGCATATGTATCAATTACCAGCTATTATATCCTATGCATTACAAGCAGAGTTCAAGTTTGATCAATATTCTCTGTGTGAATGGCTGAAGAATCTCTTTGATTTATGTGACTAAAGGAAGTATTAAAAAAAGATAGAAAATACCATCTATGGTTTCATTATGAAAGTAAAAAGAAATTAGAAAGAAAAGAAAAAAGGATAAATATGAATTTAGTAGTTTTAGAAAAATTAATTTAAGTGTATTTGGAAAGGTATATGGGATGTTGTTACTTGAGAATAAAAGACGAACAGGAATAATTGAGGAGTAATGTGGGTTTAGGAAAGGTAGACAGTGCATGGATAAATTTTTAGTAGGAAGGCAGATATGTGAGAAGTTTTTGGCAAAAAGGGATTTTTTTTTGGGGGGGGTTAACATGGATCTGGAGAAGGCTTATGACAGAATTGACAGGAAGGAACTGCGGGAGATATTGCAGATGTAAGGGATAGGGAGAAAGTTAACCCCTTCACTCCAGGCCAAAATCTCGCGGGCAACATTAGCTGCCAGACGTGTGATGTTGCGTCATAATACTTGCATTATAAAAAATAAAGTTACCGCTGTATATTGCTCATTCTCTTTCTTCCATGAATTTTGATAACCATAGAAAATATGATGAAGCCAGTTTACAGAGTATTGGGGTCAAGCAGGTACAACTACAATATACAGTCGAACCTTGACAGCCCGGACCCTCGTATGTCCGGTCAAAATGAACAAGCAAAGTTCCCTATTTGTCCAGTAGGTGGCAGCGACGACCGTACACGTGTACTCAACCCCGGCCCAGTCAAGCCGCCACTAGGGCTGCCGTTTAGTAGAATTTTGTACCAAAATGTTGTAAAATAGCGGCATGTGGCAACTGCACAAGGACATAAAGAATTTTTTTCTACATATCAGCGGGCTGTTAAAAACATTCAAAAACTCAAATTTTTGTTTAAAAATCTATTAGAACTAGTTATCAAATAATAAATGGTACATCAAAATATGGCTTTTATTGGTAATTGTGTTACTTATAGAACATTATACCCAAAAGATACGTTTTTACCGTGTAGAAAAAATTCTACGCTAAAGTTTCAGCTTTCTTGTAGCGATAATATAAAAAAAAAATTTTTTTATATCTTACTGAATATGTTAGGGCATAGGGGCATTATATACATTCAAGAATAAAAAAAAACTAGAACCAACATTTTGTTAAAGTTTGACAATATATCTTGCTATGGAAGTCTGCACACGCCCAAGAAAAATGTATGCCCCAGTATGGCAACACTCCCATTCTACCCGGCAGTGTAGAAAACGTGACAACCCTGGCCGCCACCACTGTCCTGCGTGCATACCTTCCGATATTTACAGTGTACTTAATAAAAAATACAGTACAGTACACTATTTACAGTACATTTACATGCCTGTATTACAGTTATTATTACAGAATTATTAGTATTATAGCATTATTATTACAGTATTATTATTATTACAGTGTTAGAGTGTTATTCTTGTGTGTTTCTATGCCATATACATTACCTATATGTATACCACTACAAAAATCTATGAGTGTTAGGGCAATATTTTCGATGACCGGACTTTTGGCATGACCGGACCACCCTTCCCCCAAATTAGTCCGGGCTTTCGAGGTTCGACTGTATATAATCAAGACGCAGACATCGGCATCCTCGCGTACCCACTTGCTCCTCATGACGCCTACGTAGGTGTCATCGTATCGAAGGGGTTAAGGTCACTCCAAAGCTTTTACATGAATAGTAGAGCATGCATTAAGGTTGGGAATGGTGAGAGTATATGATTTGAAGTGAAGGTGGGGCTGTGCCATGGTTGTATTATGTCACCATGGTTGTTCATTGTGTACATGGTTTGGTAGTATGGGAAGTGAATGCAAGAGAAGTAGGAAATGAGCCAGTTGTTGTTTGCTGATGATACTGTGCTTATGGTTATATCAGAGGAGGGTCTGAAGAAGTAAGTGATAGTTCAGGAAGGTATGTGGTAGGAGAAAGTTGAAAGTAAATATGGTTAAAAGTAAGGTGATGAGATGTACAAGGGGAAAGAAAGAGTAGGGTGGAATTAAATTGTAGAGTGAGGTAAGCAAGTTGGGAGTCCTGAACTTCCATTTGAAAATAGTATCTATGTATGGAATGCTTGGACATTAGTAGTTTCCCTAAAACCAGTGTATTATGACTGACACTGTCATTTAAATAATATGATTAAAGACTTGGGAGAATTGTACCACATTGTAACTATCATTGTTCTTAGCCTAAA
The DNA here is from genome assembly GCF_046742065.1 of Oratosquilla oratoria. Lineage (NCBI taxonomy): Eukaryota > Metazoa > Arthropoda > Malacostraca > Stomatopoda > Squillidae > Oratosquilla > Oratosquilla oratoria. The sequence goes on from NC_134790.1 coordinate 17,635,450, forward strand.
TTTGATCATTGGCACAAATGTTTTAAACATCTCCCCAAAGAATAGGAAATAAACTGACAAAGAAATATATTCTTATAAGAAATAATGCCTACTCCAGACTTGCAGAAAGGTAGATACTGCCTGCTTATCAGAAGCAGGTTATGTAAAAAGTTCCTTGCCTGTGTAAGGGACAGAAGCCAGTTGCGTGCTGTATGCAGGACCTTCTTCACCAACATTGCCCAGAACTGTTGCATGACTAGTATCAAACCAGTGTTACGTTGTAAGGGTGTTCTGCGTGGTGTTGTATTGAGACCTACGCCATTGGAAGCAGCTGTCTTCACTTGAGAAAGGAAACAAAGATACTGTTATCTTTAAAGTCTATCAACTACAGATGATTCTGTTATAAATAAAATATTGTAGCAAAATAATGTACTATGAAGAGATGAAGAGGTCATGTTAGGAGATACTTGCTACAAGTGAGATCATCACCTTAGCCCTTTGTGTTCAGACTTCCAGGTCTAGTAAGATTACCTGTAGCTGTTAGGTTTGATTGTAAGTCTGCTTTGTGCAGATCATAATCAAAACCAACCTACTACATGGCACACATAGAAGAATTATGTAATGTACATCAAATACTTCATGTATATTCTTACTGAATATAATGTATAACAATAAAATTTCACAGAATACTTACACTGAAAAGAGTTCAGTAGTGAGTAGAATGATGCAACAAAATCATAACAACTTATGTAAAAAGCATGCTAACTACAAAGCACCATCATTCAACAACACTAGAATGCAATGCAATTGAAAAATTCAGCATAACAATCAGGCAAATTAGCACAGAAAGCAGCAAACCACTTCCTTTAGCAGTGTAAAAGCAGAGCTAAATTAACAAATAAGTGCAATATATATTGTGGTGACTAAAGAAATTTATGCTTATACAGACACTGATGTTAAGTATCTTTACCTAACAGGATGCTCAGTGGGTGAGCATGTGAGTTTGTACTCAGGGGATACTACATTAATTCCCTGCTCCAGAAATTCCTCCATAAAGAGGCACCACCCTAGCCTCTCCTGAGAGAGGGAATTCACGACATTAAACTGGCACCATTACTCTCTACAAATAACTGAAGATTAATCTCCACTCAAAAAAGAATATTGATCACTTTAACTTCTACTATATCTCAGTTCTGCTACTGATCAAGGGTATTTGGCAAAAGATCTTGGCCCCGGTATGACACCAAGTGCAAGTTATCCAAGACGAAGCTGAGGGTATTGGTATCGGTTTATACACATTTTTACTTGTACCGGTAATTGATGTTTATGACAATTATGATAACAAGTGCAGAATAAAACATGTTCTATAAAACAACCTCTGAACATGATGGTGCATTAATATTTCACATAGAATGTTATAACAAAAAATTGATTTAAGGATTTTTTATAAATATTTTTTGTCATGATGCTCATGGCACAAGGAAGGAAGGGAGGGATGGTAGTTGCTGACTCCTTCTCTGCTCCTCCTTCCAACTTATTCATAATTTAATTCATTATGAAAAAATATTTGTTTTCCATCATTCTTACCCAAGACTGTTTTTATGTAATGTGAATTTATCAATAACCTGTGGAGGCAGTAGCTAGATTATTTGAGTGCACTCAAAAAGGTAAGAAAAATAGAGATATAAATAAGCTATACAGAATAGGACAATATGACTGTAGATTATATGATTTACACTATCAAACATAAAGCAGAAATGCTTATTAAATCACTGAGTAAAGTGATTACATTTCAGCTGAGGAGGAAGAGGAGAAGGAAGGAGTCAGCAACTACCTTCCTTCCATTGTGCTATGAGTGCCATGATGCAAAATATTGATAAAAATCCTTAATTTAATTCTTTTATGGCTTTCTATGCAAAATCTGAATGCACCATTGTGTTCAAAAGTTGTTTACATAGGAGAACACATGTTTTATTCTACACTTGTTATCATAATTGCTGTAAACATTGATTATAAGTAAAAATGTGTATAAACTAATTTCTTTTCTTTGACTTCAACTCCACATAATTACTTGGCTTCTTACCCTATACAATTTTAGAAACTGGTTATAGTTGTAGAATCACTGTTCTTTCTAATGATTGAAATTAAATTTTCCTATCTTATGAAGAAAGTGGAGAAATATAATATTTTCTGAAGGAGGTGAGGAATTTGCATGTCGCTGGTGCCTGTGTGGAGCAGGCATTTGAAGGATTACCCAACTATACTGAGCTGCACGGCAGAAATCGAGTTTGATTTCTTATTGGAATGGAGTTTAGTGACATAGAAACAGTCCTACAGTAATATAGCAGAGATAACAATCCAATTTTTTTCCCCCAGAGAGATCTATGGGAGAACCCGAGGACAAGGACTACTGCCACCTATTGTGGAGTTCCATGTTTCCTGACAGTGGAAATCTAGGGAACAGTTCTTTTTTGTGACCTGTCAAAGCATGCACCCATCCCACACTTGCCTAAACCATTCATCACCCCTCCCATCTTAACACTTCATGAGTAAAGGTTTATCCCTGTCTCCCACCACATTAATCAGGTCAAAGGCAATGCAGTGAGATACAGCCTCTCCACAGCAGAGCCCAAAATCTAGAGCTGATTTACCATCACTGATTCATTATATAGTGACTCCTCAGCCATTCAAACAATTTATTGACCAAACAAAAATAATGCCCCTTCAGGCCATGTCATTCCTTCATCCACTTACAATTTCTTTCCATTTACTCCTATCTTTTGCCCTCTCTCTTCCTTGCTTTATAGTCTGTGCATCCAATGCCCTTTTCACCTTAATCAGATCCAATCTGCCACTCCTTGCTTATCCTTAAAACTTATTTTTGCCCTCGTTTACTCTTGATTTTCTCCTCTCATACAACCTTCTAAATTCAATTATCAGCTGTTCCAATCTCTTCTCAGAATCTGCCACAGAGAGTGTCATCCATAAACAACTAGTTCACTCCCCACTTCCTTTCACTCTCACTCACCAAAGAATAAATGAATAAAAATGGGGTGGCATTACTTACCATGTCATATCAACATGTTTTGAGACTTGATCTGTATATAACAGGTTTGCTAAAACAAATTCTGAGATTTAATTTATGAACCACCTGAATCTCATGCTTTATTCATGCTCAAAAGTCTTATCAGAAGATTTCTATAAATTAAGAGTGCATGCATCCTGCATAACAGTATAACCAATTGAACACATGCTTTGAAATCCTAGCAAATTTCCTGTGAAGACATGGTTGAATATACTAATGTTAATTAGTAGATAATGAGAGATACTGCGGTGAAGGTATGCATAACTTTAGTGAGACAGACCTTAAGCTGCCTCGGTCTGTTTTTGTTAGTGTCATTGCAATTGTTGGCCATGCACTCAAAATGCCAATTTACAGTAGTTCCATCTGCTTTACAGATTCACACTCACATTAACCCTATCAACCAGGGTTATGGGGTTTCATAGATATCTACTCCAAAGATTATCCAAGCTTTAGTTAGTGTAATAGCCCACAGCAGCTAACTCTTTGTACTCAGCTGAAATAATTAAAATTTTGGTTCAATATAACCTAAAGACTTCTGTAGAATATTCCCTGAATCCCACAACAAATAATAATGAAAATTATAAAAAAACTAAATGGAGAATACAGTATAATATATTGTAATGCATTTAATATAAACAACTGCATCATACATATTCACAACATAAAAGTAACAAGAAATCATGAAACACAATGAATGATAAATGAAATGATTATAAACAGAAAATACTTCCCAACATTGAATCAAAATTAAATAATCAGCTGAGCACAATTTATTTATTAATATGACAGTGGCACACAGGTTACCCTGATCCATAGTGAGCTTCACACGCTGTATGGCAGAACTGTACCATGCTCCCCCTGTGGGAGTATGCAACAGTATAATGAGCATGTGGCTGGTAGCCTTTGAAGACAATTGCAATGCAATTGGTATTCTTTACTCCAGACTTTTAATTAGTATCTATCTGTATTACGGGAATTTTCATATTTGATAAATCTAATACTATATCAAATTTGAATTAATAGTAATATGGTTAAATGACTGCACACATGAAAAGAGCAAAACTTGAGATTTGGCTTCCTTTTCTAATATTCACTGTATATCTATTCAATCAGTATTCTAGTTTAAGGTAACAGTCAATCATGTCTGAGCTCATTTCCAGCAGTATGATTTAAATGGTACATCATTAAAGCTTATAAGCAGTAAAATAATATTTCATAATTTTTCATGGCTATAATAATCTTTTCTACACAGAAATAATAAAAAAATGGTTCTATCTAGAAATACAAGAATTTAAATAATAATCCAAAGTTACTAATTGAATTAAAATGAAATTTGTATAAATTATACAACATGAAAACATTAGAGAACATGACACAAGCCAGTAAACATTATTCAAATCTTCTCTATATTTTCTCATCCATAAGACAAAAATTATTTTAAGACAATTCCATAAAGCATAACTTTGCATGCATCTTTACTCACATGATGTCCTCTTTCACTTACCATTCAGTGTTACAGGATTATTTTCTAATCTCTGTTCCTCCTCTGTTAAGAGATGACCATTTTCTGTTACACTTGTCAAATTACTATTGGCTTTGATCTTGTTGCCTTTGCTATCTCGTTGAAGATGTGACTTCATTTCAGGGTCTGAAACCTCACCTACCCTGAAAAAATAAAAAAGAGCACAAGATGTTTCACTGTTTAGAGCATAGCATATATTACTGAAGCCCCACACTTTTAGTCAATTCATATCCACTATTGTCTGATGAATCTAATTCACTTGAAAACAAAACTGGTTAGGATAATTGGAATAAAATAGATGGGACCCCATAAAGACCTGGTGGCTCATTTGCTGTATATTATAATCAGGCAAACAAACATAAAGACAGGTACAAACACACAAACACATTGAGGAAAGACTAAAAACATTGGGTCTGCCAACTTCAGAAGATTGAAGAGAAAAAGGTGATATGATTACAGTATTCAGGTCACTAAATGTGATAGATTAGTGACAGAAGAGATAACTTGATTAAGGATAGGAGGATTTAAGAGTTCATGGGAACAAAGTAAGGAAGACTTCATGTCTAATGGATGTGAAGAAATCCAGTTTTCCATATAGATGCATAAATATTTGGAATAGCTTAGAAGATGATACAGTCCAAGCTTGAAAAATACATGAATTCAAATCTAGATATGACGATGATATGGTTTAATGTCACAAACACCCCCTATCAGGAGGCTAGGATGGTGCCCCTTACAGAGGACTTTGTAGTGTGGAGTTTAATGTTGATAATTGGAAATCAAGGATATAGATTAAGTTAGAACTGTACATGAATTTGAGACTAGGTGTGATAAACTGGAGCATAGGAGACAGGACCCATTGTGTATTTACCTAATTGCAGTACAGTACTACCTCTCATTAACGGACGTTAATTAGCTGTGTTTGCGGTGTTTTTGGTGCTGTTGTTTAGTGCTGTGCAATCCCTATGCCACCCAAAAACCACTCAAAATCAACAGATTATTCACATCAACGGACACCGTTACCCCTCTTTTAGTCCATTAATGAGAGGTAGTACTGTATCCAGAAAAGGAGCAACACTCTTTGGGTTCCATCTCCTGTTCTCTAATTTTCTAACATACCTGGACTCAAATTCATGTACAGTTCCAACTTAATCTATATCTTTGATTTCCAACTATCATATTTAGATTTGAATTCATGTACTGTTTGAGTTCAGGCTATATCACATTCTAAGTTATTCCACATATCTATGCATCTATATGGAAAAAGTAAGGTGATGAGATGTACAAGGGGTGAAAGTGGCAGTAGACTGGAAGTGAGCATTAAGGGAGAGCGACTGGAGGAAGTGGATAGTTTTAGATACTTGGGTGCAAATGTGGCAGGGAAAGGTGGAGTGAAGGTGGAGGTAGAATGTAGATTGAGAGAAGCGAGTAAATGCCTTGGTGGATTAAAGAGTGTAATGAGGAATAGACATTTGGGAATGGATGCTAAGAGGAGACTGTATGAAGGAGTAATTGTGCCAACAGCACTGTATGGGGCAGAAACATGGAACATAAGAGAAGAAGAGAGAAGGAGATTGAATGTGTTTGAGATGAGGTGTCTGAGAAGTATGATGGGGGTTACTAGGCTAGATAGAGTGAGAAATGAGGAGGTGAGGAGGAGAACAGGGGTGGAAAAGGAGTTGGGAGATAGGGTTGATGAAAGAATATTAGGATGATTTGGACACATGGAAAGAATGAGTGAAGAAAGACTAGTAAAAGAGGTGTGGAAGGCAGATGTGGAGGGAGTGAACATGAGGGGACGTCCTAGGATGAGGTGGATGGATGGGGTGAAGGGGGCTTTGGGGAAGAGGGGAATGTCTGTTGAGGAAGGACGGGAGAGGACAGAAGACAGGGGTGAATGGAGAATGGTTGTATATGGATGATGTTGTGATAGCATGAGGTGGAATGGGCAGGTGGATGGGGGGGGGGGGGTGAGGTAGTATGTGTGAGCAAAATTTGACACAGCCCGAAGGGATTTCTCCCTGTCCTCTCATTTTATGCAATGGGGGGACGGAGAGGGGGGGGTCGCCGATTTAATGAAGCGGCCTTGCTGTGGATGTGCTGTGTCTTGCGACACTGCTTCTGACCCAGGGCAGTGGACAAGGTGCAGGGATGACCCGTCATTCAGGAGGTGCTAAGAGGGAGGGTGGAGGGGTGTGGAGTGTATTCAGGCATGGAATGGGTGGGAATGATTTTATGCCTTTTTCTTTTTGGCTACCCCCCTTGTAAGGGGGAGAAAGCCTTGGTATATGTATGTATGTATATGGAAAACTATTTCTTCATATCCTTTTGACATGTGGTCTTTTTTAATTTACTTCCATGACCTCTTAAAGCCCTTTCATCTTTAATCAGGCAATCTAAAAAAAAAAAGAAAAAGAAAAAAAAAAAAAAAAAAAAAAAAAAATAATAATAATAATAATAACAATAATGAGTAAATAAATGAATAAATAAAAACTATAATAATGTAATCCTTAGTAAAGCCCTCCCATCTTTAATCAGGAGATCTCTTCTATCAATGCAATCTATCCCCTTTAGTGACCTGAACACTAATCATGTCACCTCTTTCTCTTTGATCTTTCAAAGTTGGCAGACCCAGTGCTATTAGTTTTTCCTCTTATGGTTTATCTGCCAGGCTGGGGACCAGTTTGGTTGCTGCCCTTTGTATTCTCTCAATCTTGATTATATCCTTCACTCTCTGTGGGGACCATAATACTGACACATTTTCTGTTGATCCTTTCCTGTAAATACAAACTAGTTCCCATCCTGGCAGATAAACCATATGAGGAGAGACTAAAAGCACTTGGTTTGCCAACTTTGTAAGATCTATGAGAAAGAGGTAATAAGATTATAGTATTCATTTGATTAGGGATAGGAGGGCTGAAGTCATGAGAATGAATTAAAAAAAAGATGACATATTTCATGGATGTGAAGAATTTTTTTTTTTCCATATAGATGCATAAATACTTGAAATGATTTATGGTGATATAGCCCAAGCTAGAACAATACATGAACTTGAAACTAGATATGATAAATTAGACAGTAGGAGATGGGACCCCACGAATGTTCTTTCCTGTATACTATAATTAGGTAAATGCAAATACACAGTCACAAATCATGAGAAGAGTGAAATATGAGGAAAATTGTAATCTGTTGCACAAAGCTCTAGATACTGTACTATTTTTTCATGAAGTGTAATGGGTGAGGAGGTGTCTCCTCCATGTCTTGTTGCCTCACTTTTCAGGTAATAGCATGTAAGTTGGAAAAAGCAGTACATACATATACCATACAAATATCAATGACTTTTCCCCTTTACAAGGTAGGTAGCCAAAGGCATAAATCCACTCCCACTCATTTCATCCCCACATACTCCACTCCCATTCACCACCCCTCCTTCCCTCTTTTTTTTTTTGCTCCTCCTGGATGATGGGTCATCCCTGCATCTCACCCACTGCCCTGGGTCATAAGCAATGCAGCAAAATACAGGAAAAAACAGTCATACCTTAAAAATACTTCTTCCATAGTAGTGAGAGAGGCACCATAACTTGAGATTTTAAGTTCTTCTCTCTTATCCTCAAGGAGAGAGAACAAATCTTCAAACTTTGAAGCCTTTTCACTTGGCAAAATGTAAGATAATTCAGATCCAACATTTTGATCAAGTTCTGTGTCAGGAATATGGTCTTGTAATAGGTTGGTTATGACTGATACCTCACATGATGGTTCTTTCACAATGGTCAATCTATAGCCAGCCCCTGCAAAAGTAAGACCACAAAATAATGAGTCCTTGAATGTACAGAAATTTTTATTATCCTATAAACCCTGCATAAGTAAACAAACACAATTTCTATACATTTCTTCCCTAAAATTATACTTATTTTCCCTACCATATCTCTTCTTGAGGAACAGCGAAGACCCTGAACATTGTAGGACTCCTCCAGACATGATAGCAATACGATCTCCAAGTAAATCTGCTTCTTCCATGAAATGAGTGGTGAGCACAATGGTACGCCCAGAACGTTCTTGCTGAAGCAAATCCCAGGTTGCTCTTCGAGCCTCTGGATCCATTCCTGATGTTGGTTCATCCAGCATGACAACACGACTTCCAGCACACAATGCTATTCCAACACTGAGCTTACGTTTCATCCCTCCTGACAATGTTCTGGACTGAAGTTAAATAATTAGATAATATGAGTTAATATGGAAAAAAAAGATATTATACTGAGAAAAGAATAAACAAATTTCATCTGTACAAAACACTTACTGGGGCATGGATTTTATCTGCCAAATTCAGAGCTTCAACCATGTGCGTTACTTCAGCGTCAACTTTGTCAGCATCAAGGCCCTTCAACTGCAAGATCACAAATAATAATCATAAAAAATGAAAGAACTAAAACAGAAAACAGGTAAAAATTGGTTAAAAATGTAGCCTTCCTCAATGAAAATCTTTTTCACTGTAGTCTATTCTATATATTAAGGGCTTTTTCCTCCTTACCAGGAAGGTAGCCAAACTCAAAAGGCATATACCTACTCCCACCCATTCCACTCCCATCCACCACCCTTTCCACCCCCTCGTCTTAGCTCGTCATGAATGATGGGTCATCCCTGTATACTGCCCACTACCTTGGGTCAGAAACATGCATTGTGAATTAGGAAATTAATATGCCAACTCGACCCTTGTCTAATACACAGAAGAAATTCTATTTATTTCAATATACTAAAAGGCTTCTTCCCCCTTACAAAGGAGGTAGCAAGACAAATCATGCACATGTCCTTCACTCATCCCACACCTATTCATTTCCTTTTTAAAAATTTCCTAGCTCATTGTGGATGAAGGCCCAGCCCTGCCTTCATCTACTGCCAGGGTCAGAAGCAGTACAACATGACAAAGCACCTCCACAGTAAGACCTGACAGCCTAAGCTGGTTTACCCCCATTGATTCACTTACATGGTGACTTTCCCTCCTCATCCCAGCATGAACAAATAGACAAGGAGTAAAGGAGAAATCCCTTTGGACAGTATCCATCTAACATCCATTCTCCATTCACACCAATCTCTTCCCCTCTCCCTTCCCTGATCAACAGACATTCACCTTTTAATGAATGTCTTCTTCACCCCATCTATCCATCCATCCAATTCTTGGTCCTCCTGTATGGTTTGCTCCACCCACCTTTGCCTTCCACACTCATTTCGCTTGTCTTTCTTTACTCATTCTTTTCATAAATCCAAACCATCCCAGAAGAAGAACCTATTTGAAAAAATAATATTTTTCTTACCCTGCTAAAGAATATGATGTGTTCTGCAACTGTAAGCTCATCAAAGAGTACATCATGTTGAGGACACAGTCCAAGGGACCTTCGAACTTCGTTCACTTCCGTAACAATGTCATATCCACCAACAGTTGCAGTACCCTTACTAGGAGGAAAGAGACCTGTGGGAAATTTAGTCCTAATTATACAATATGTCAATCAAAGCAAGAAATTAACAAGAAAAAGACATTTTGCACATACTTTCAATGATAAACAAATGATGAAATGCATAACAGTTTAGGATTATGATACTAAGCCTATAATTACAGCTCATACATCACTGCATTCTTCCATATCACTCAACACTATGTGTTCTGCATATTCATAATACAGGGAAGAAGCAGAACAAAACATCCTCTATTGCCCCAATGAAAATATTACAACACAAACTTCACTATGCAGATTACAGTTGGATTATTTCCTAATAATTGTTACCATGACTTATATTGACTGATAAATCATGACCCCATTGCAGCTAGCAACACTCCCTGGGGCCTCCCATTGATCTCTTTGGGAAGCAATGTTGGACTATCATTTGTATTGTATTAGTATGGGACATTTCTGTGTCACCAGTTGATACTAGCGAGAGGAAGGGAGCAGTTGTCAGTGCTCCTTTTGTGAAATATTGGAGGAAATACAGCTGAAATTGTGCCTGGTCCAGAGACCAAATGTCAAATCCTTGTGACTGCACCCTCAGATGGAGGTATAGATGTTGATGGGTTTCAAACATAGGCAACAAGGAGATGATTCTATGATGTAACTCAGTCCCCATCTATACCCATTGGAAGGCTCACAAACACCAAAAATTGGAAATCATCAATTATTTACTCATTGGAAGTGAATTTCAAAATCAAAATAGGAGAAGGATATAGATGATGATAATGGATAATTAATTTGTCACCCAACAGGCGTTAACATATCAGCAAAATTATGGGCAAGACATACAGACTTAAAGTGTAGATGAAATACTTTCTCAGAATCATACACAGCTACAAATATAAACATCTATACATATATATCTAAAGGGATGTAGGTATAGCTCACCTGTTAACATTGACATGGTAGTGGTTTTTCCAGCTCCATTGTGTCCTAACAATGCAGTGATTTGACCTTCATACATAGTCAGGTGAATATTGTTGACAGCTACCTTTTTGCCTTGCAAAAACACCTGTAGAAATATATACAAACAAATAAAGCATCAACTCTTAGCATGAAACTAGTTAACAGTACAAACATGCAAGTATATACTCACCTTTCACCGATCCCACACTCAACACCCCTTTGTTGTCCCTTCTATCTTAGCTTGTTGTGGATGGAGGGTCATCTTTGCTTCCCACCCACTGCTTGGGTCAGAAGCAAGGCAGCAAGACAGTACCTCTACAGCAGAGCCTGACAGCCAAAGGTTGGTTTACCCTCACTGCTTCATTACATGATTGAAACATATGTGTGTTACTTGGACTAGGTGACATAGGGAGGCAACGACACAGGTGGACTAACTTCACCTAGTCCAAATAGCACACACATATATCTAGAGACTGAGCTACTAAAAAAATGTTGATTTCCAATTGGGCAATGATATATAGTCTGAACATATGACAAAAATAAAATAAAACAGAAGGAGGGGTGATAATAGTTGTAAAAAATGAAAAGATTGGATAAATTAATGAGTGAGAGCAAGACTAAAGAAATATATATGAAAATTAGAACTAGAGGGATAGATAAAAGACTTCACAGTCTTATTTGTCCTCTAAGACAAGAGCTTGTAATAAAGATGAATATCAAGAAATGTGATCAGATATACTTTATTCTCCAGAAAAATGACTGAAAAAGTGATAACATAATCTTAGTAGGAGACTTTAATTTCAAGAAGGTGAATTTGGAAGTGAGAAGCAAGTGGTAATGAATATTCATGAGCTAATACTATGATAAAAATGAATGATAAAACCCAAAGTTTACAATAAAATTCTTTCTATAGATGATATAAACTAAATACCTTTGTTAAGCCAGTAATTCTGATACCAGCTGAAAGATTAGCTGGTTCATCTTCAAAATAATCAGGGTCTTGCCGATGGGTATTAATAGCTTCTGCTATTCCATGTTCAGATTCAACAGTTCCCAGCCAGTAAGATTTCTGTAATAAAGTTATACAATCTCATTCTGGTAAATTTATTGTATTATTCTTATGTTCATGAGATTAAAACATAACTCTATCAAGAAAAAACAAAAAGTTCATTATAAACATACTGTATATACAATACTGAAAAGGTTATATAAAAGAGAGCATCAAAGGAAAAAATGTAGAATCACATAGATACAGGAAAGGTGGAAACAAGTCACAGAAGAGAAAACATGGAAGAAGAATGCTTGATGTTTGAATATCTAATATTACATTTAATTTTTTCCTGCAATAGGCATATTTCTGATTGTTGCACATATATCTAGGCTACAACTTACCATGAATGGGAAGTACCAAGGTAGTGGTACACCATATTCTCCTGGAAACACAGCTTCAATATACCAAGCAAGAAGGCTGTAAATGATGGTATCTAAAAACAGCATTCCATACACATGAGCTAGGGTGAAGGTGTCATCTGGGGATACACCCTGGCTAAGGTTACTCCACTGAATTCCAGCAGCTGTGCCTTCAAACATGGAAGCAAGTTGACAACCAAAACTCATGGCTGTATTAGACAGAAGACAGAGCAGCAACTTGGACTGTTGTGAAAGCATTGCATAGCGAGGTCTTAAGAACATGTATGGTACATATGTGAAGAACCAAATGAGACCTGCTCCCATAGCAGCACTGTTAGCTGTGAAAGAATGAAAAAAAAGAAGAAGTTAGAATACATAAACTTATCCTGGATTCAGCTGTTAACCTAAAAACATATAAATTTTGACTTTTAACCTTGAAAGCAACAAACAGTTACTGGATGGACCAATAGAGCTTTAAATTGGGAACAGAGCCATCCAACAGGGAATCACCACATTAGACATGATGTACCTGTACTGAAAATTGTACTAAGGTCCTAGTATTCATTGTGAATGGTCACTCTCTTCTGGGTGGCTTTGAACAGAGTGCAAATATGAAATCTGTTTGTCTATACACCAAGAGGTGGTAGATCATAGGGGAATGCAGATGTGTTGTCATGAGTATATGTGCAACTAGTCCCAAGGTTACTGTGTGCTAAATGGCTCACCATTCTAGTATTATGGTGAAAGCCTTGATATTTTTCTTTTAATCACACCTCATGTATCATAGGTTTACTTGTGGTACACATCTTTATAAACCAAAATAAGATTTTCACATAAATTTTGTTTAAACACTTACCTTTTGAAAAGAGAGTTGACATGAAAAAACAAAAGCTGATGGAGCATAGTATGTAAACAATCAGGAAGAAAAACACCAAACTTGGATCACTGTTATCAAGAACTGCCAAACTTCCTGAGCCATTCCTGTAAAAACCAATACAAATAAATTTCCAAGAAGACATGTTGAACATTAATATTACTGCCTTTACATTTTTTGGCATTACAGTTCATCTTCTATACTTTGTTTCAATCCTATGTTCTGTCTCTATCTTTTCTGTAATCATTTCTGTTCTGATCACTACTTTTAGGAGCTAAGTGAGACCCCTATGAGAGTTATGATTGAAAATTTATTGCCACTCAAGAATCACATAATCATTCATGTCTTCTACTATCCCTCCGCATTGTTACCTTAATTAGAGCTCTCCTTAACCACCCTTATGAATTCATTACTTTATATCCATGGCTACCTCTCTTGTAAGGGAGAAAAAGCCGTTGGTATATATATATATATATATATATATATATATATATATATATGTGTGTGTGTGTGTACACATGTACCCTCTGGGAAGCAAGAATATCAACATCACATTCCTCTACAAGTTGTTTTGTGTGAGTGTCTTAGTTTTGTTTGTTGTATAATTCTAAGCTACCAGAAGAGGCTGGATGACCGCATTGTGAACAGCTGCCCAGGATGTAACACTTCACCCCATACCATACAACACATAATGGAAGACTGCATTATATACAATCATGCACGCAAACAACACAACATACACTCTATAAAGGATTTGTGGGAAAACCCAGTTTCGGCTGTGGCATTCCTTGGGGAGACGGGACTGCTCGGACAGACAGTCTAGGGAACGACAACAACAACAACAAAATCTACAAGTTGTTAAAATGCAAATCAATGGAGCTCAGAGCATGGGGACATGGGACTCCCTCTTTTTATGGTTTTCTCCCGCAAATGGTCAAAGCGAAAGTATATATTCACTTGGCCACCCTCCTTATAAGGGGATGAAAGTCTTTATATATGTACGAGTATAACACATGTATAGAACTCACCATCTAGTACACAGAAGAATGCATATAAGAATGCTGGAGGCAAGGAGGAAAAAGAAGGACTTGACAAGCCATGCAGACCAGTGCAGCCATCCAGGTAATCCCATCATTTTCATAGATTCCTGGAGATATAGAAAAATAGATATATAATTTTTTCAAATTGTATACAATCAATGGGATATTCATTGTTCTTTCATATTCAATACCTTATGTACCTTTCATTTAGTATGAGAGAAATGGAAACAAAGAGAGCGAGAGAGAGAGATAAGGGGGAGAGATGGGATAAAGGTGGAAGAGAGAGAGAAGTGGAAAGAATAGATAAATGAGAAGAGACAGAGAGGACAGAAAGGAAGACAGGAAGAAAAGGGAAGGAAGGAAGAGAAAATGGAAGAGGAATTGTTAGAAAAGGAAAGAAGATAGAGAAAAGAGACAGGGACGGACTGAAAAAATATATACATATATAAATAAAGACTATTTTTCTGAACTGGTTTACTGTGTAATCTCCCCTTTTTATATCACTACTTTCCAAAATCTATTTGGTACAAATTTGGCGGGGAATTGTTAGAGATAATAACTACAATCAGTCCTCCGCTACTGAGATTTCAGCTATCGCTTTTCTCAGATTTTAAAATAATAATAGAGGTAATAACGGAAATAATAGATAAAATTGAACATAAATAAAACTTGCGCCCCAAACGCGCCCGGTTGTTGCTCTATCGATAAGTGCGGGGCTGTGGCTTACACATGCTGATTGGTTGTGATGTAAGGGAATTCAGGGCACTGATTGGCTTGAACCTTCCCGCCATTCCAGCTTTGGCATTATTCAGAGGATATCGCTTCAGAGAGAAGTGCCAATCTCTCTACTTTAGCTCGCTCCCAACCCTGATTGGTTGTGACGTCAGGTCGTCTGGGGTACCGTGATTGGCTGCCCGCAGCCTATGGCTTCATGCCATTCCTACCTACCCAATATTTATTTTTTATGTTTATTCTTTTTCAATAAGCGTATGTTAATATTTCATATGGTTAAATGTGACAAAACGGGTTAAATATTAATTAACTTGGAGGGTCAAGAACGAATTAAACTTGTTACACAAAGTCATTCTGTTCGGCTATCAAGATAGCAGCGGATTAACTATATTTAAATTTTAAAAATGTGAAATGCACAATGCGACATACAATGGAGAAATGGCCATTTGGACATTACTGCACAGATAATCATAAATCTAACAAAATACTGAATGAAAAATATAAATAAAAGACTGAAACATTTGAAGAGACAAAATGCCACCAAGTATAGAAATGTTCGCTATCACCAATAAAAACTTAAATACTTGTATTACAGAAACCCTAAATTTGCTAAGTTGGCTGAGAACTGGTGAAATACTGATGCACTACCTAACCTTATCGGTGTTACTTCTGTAAGATCTTATTTTTTTCATTATACAATCAGTAGACCAATAAATGAACAAACAAAAATATGCACAACCTCTCCGCTTGTATATACTATTATAGAAAATGGCGTCTGGTTCAGTTCTCAAAAATATGAATTTAGTTATTTTACTGTATTTTCGGGCACATAAGACGTATTAATTTACTTTAAGAAATAAATAAATATACATCTTTCTTTGGTAAAAAGTGTCTCGGGAAATTACCCTGTGCCTTATATCAAGCTCAAGCTTCGAGTAGGCTGGGTCTACTGGTAAGTGGTAGTTTCAATCTGCAATAGGCATAACAGTACCATAAACAACTCTAAAATCTCTCCTTACAAAAGGGTTTCCCAAATTTTGTTAGATTAACAATTAGATATTATAAATTACAAATATAAATGTAATTTGTATTTACCACCACATTTAAGCAAACCTGTGTTCAAAGCGGAATGTGGCTGTACATTGGGCTTGCAACTGACGTGACAGCCTTGTACGTATGCAAAGTGGTCCTTTCTGGCAACACTCTTTCCCCCATCCCTCCCGTGCTAAACGCGGCAAAATAAACGGTTAAATTAACTTAGTTTATTTTGACTTGTTTAGCATGGGGCCACTGCACATGTGTAATGCAAGGGTCTGTCGCTGGCTGCATGTTGTTTGTATCGTAAACTCTCGATATACAGATATAACGGGCAAAAAATCTGACCGGTCAAACCCTCTGTTATAACGGATCTTCGGATATAACGCCATATCGTCCGTTATATTGAGGGTTTACTGTATATTGAAGATGGGACAACGCTCAGCCGACCAATTGCACGCGCCAAGCAGTCAGTGCAGTATGTTTGTTTTTAAATTAATGTATATATTTTAGTTCCTACGTAATATCATTACGATATTTTCGTATTCTATGCGGAAAACCAATTACCATAAAAAGCCAAGAGGTTTTGGTGCAACACGCGAACGCTATATTCTTAATGTTTATGGATTATAAAAGAATAGACAACCCATTCATATTATAATTTGTAATTCTTATAGTGACATATTTTTTTTATTTACAGTTTCAGCAGCTTTCTAATTACGCTAACTGGCCGAGTTACCTAGCATATTCCACACCCCCCCCCCACGAGAACGGACCTGCCAAAGTTCGGGTGCGTGTTATATGCCCGAAAATACATTGCTTTTCCATTTTTTTTTCTTGTATAGCTACCTGACCACTGATCTCTTACATAAGGCTGTCCATGATATATTTTTTCTTCTTTTTCTTTGCAATCTCAAACTATTTTTTTTATCTACTACCTTCACCAACCTTTCCCTTATATACAATGCAATGACCTACCCATTTAATTTATCCAAAATTATCTCCTATGAATTTCATAATGTGGGGGATAGAATAGAGAAATATTTTCATTCAACTTTTTATGTACGCTGAAACTATCAGTTGTTTTAAGAGAAAGTTAGATAACTTTATGGGTATATAGTAATGGACATGGAACTACCTAATGTAGGCCATATGGTCTTCTGCCGTCTCCTTCATTTTTATGTTACAACATGTACGATAAAATGCATACCTTCAACCTCTTTTCTTTCTCGTGGACAACGCTCTTGACAATGTTGATTGCTGGATAAATGTATGACAGCAGAAGAATGAGAGGTAACCAAGCCTGAAGAGCGACCAAATACTTGTCGTCTATGAAACTTGGGTATGGCATTCTTTGGAGCTCCACCGCAGACCAATCTTTTGAATTGAAAAAATAAATAAATAGAATTAATCAATTGGTTAACATAAATAAAACAAATAATATATATTTCATGAATAATTTCACAAAATTCCCGTAATAAATAAATAAAATTAATTAATTGGTTGAAATAAATAAAACAAATAAAAATATATATTTCATGAATAATTTCACAAAACTCCCGTAACTCTATTTCCTAACAATATTGGGTGCTACTTAAGCGTGAGGTCTACCGCCATATATATAACGGAGCAAGTGGGTCTGCCCCACATCTATCATAATTCTAACTTCCTTCCATTTCATTCTTTCCTTCCACTAACCCCCCTTCCCTCCCTTTCCCCATCTTATCTATCCTGCCCACTAAAATATGTCGCCTACCCAGGTGCAGCCTGAGGGCTACCACGTGACCCGCGTTCACCCAGGACGCTTCCTACACCTGCTCATCAAACGTGTCTTGCCCACATACATCAAAACCGTGACCTGTCCACGTGACCTAACCTAACCTATTTGTGTCATTCTTAGAAGATGTACGAAGTGTGTATCGCTAGAATAAATGTATGGAAATATATAACATGTTTATTTTTACGTTTCTTCCTTTAATATAAATGTAATTAGAAATCCAACTACAAGTCATTCCTAGGATGTGTACAAAATATGTGTTTATCGCTAAAATAAATGTATGGAAATGGTAGACCTCACGCTATAGTGCTAACGGGAGGTAGATCTCACACTAAAATAGCACCCAATATTGTCAGTATCAGCTGTCAACAATAACAAGGATATAATCTGTCAAGTAGAATTTGAAACTAAAGAATGTTTTCCTAAGGTTCCATTTACCTTGAGGCGTTTTACCAGAAATATATTCTGCGATAGCCATGTCAATGGTGTGCTGGAGAGCTAAGAAACCTTCATCGTAGTAACCTGGAATTCCGCCGGTGTTGTCATTTCTACCCCTGGGGCCAGGCACTTGGAAAAGGGGGTAGCTGACCTGAGTGAGCCACTGGGGAGGGGGTGCGAAAGGGATGTGCTTCTTTCCATGTCTTGGAGTTCCTTTTAAACGTATCTTGTACTGTAAGATAAAAGGCATTGCGTGAAACCTTACACAAAATGTCGTCAGTCACGTGGGATCCACGAATAAGATTGGCTGGGATACGATGAGAAAGATCTGATGTCTGGACACAATAATAAAATAAATAGAAATGAATGAAAACTGCTGTTTAATGGAAAGAGTTCAGTCCCCCACCAACTCAAAC
The DNA here is from genome assembly GCF_046742065.1 of Oratosquilla oratoria. Classification (NCBI taxonomy): domain Eukaryota; kingdom Metazoa; phylum Arthropoda; class Malacostraca; order Stomatopoda; family Squillidae; genus Oratosquilla; species Oratosquilla oratoria. The sequence continues at coordinate 17,654,162 of NC_134790.1, forward strand.
CAATTCGTCCCCTAACCCCGTTGCAACCCTCGGATATGGATGAACTCTACTTGAGCCCCCTAGTAATTTGAAATTAAGATCAGCAACCGTCACCTGTCAGTTTACGTCATCAACGCTATCCGTTATACAATGCTGTTCCAAATCCTCAGATTGTAAAGGATCTATGAACAGGTTTTCCTCTTCTCCTTCTTTTATTTTAAAGTTCATCAGACTGCAACGGCTCATGTAGCCATATTGTAAATTGTTTACAGTCCACAACCTTATAATTTACAATATTTGAATATCCGCCGCCTGATATAGCGAATCTTACTGACGTCACATTAACATTCTAAAGCAGAAATATTCGTATTTATAGCCATGATGATTAAATTTCATGATTTAATCAGTGTAAATGCCAAGTGCATATTTCGTAAGGAACTATCGCGTTCCCAGTAGGCAGCGTTTACAAACTACTTTGGTTTTCAGAAATATCACAGCTCCCAACCAGACAATGTTACTCATCGTGAGCCTGAGTGTGGTAGAAACTGGATCGTGGCTATACATCACATTTTATATAGTTACGTCAGAATAAACATGATCTTTTTTAAATGAGTGTATAGATAACATAAATCAGCTAAATATTTTTATACTGGAATGGTGACATGATTTTAAATGAGGGTGCGTTCTGGTATATTAATACGATAATCTAAATCATCACGCATGCGCATGATGCGCAGTAACAATCTCGACTAAAAATAAATTAGTTAATCAATAAAATAAGTCAATAAATGTAGGTCACTTGACACATCAAATAAATTCCCACCTCAAAAATGTATATTGTAAATTATATAAACAATTATTACTGGACTTTTTAAAATTTAAAAACACTGCATGAGTATCCCATGCCAACAAAATGATGCCAATCAGAAAGCCGATAATAGGATTTTGGCTCATTTATTTATTTATTTATTTATTTTTGCTAAGGCTAAGGCCAAAAGAAAATGCTGGTCATGAACCTACCTCGATTTTATCTGGAAAAGTGTCGTTCTTGGGAAAAGGACTGGTGAAGACAATCCCACCAAGAACATCCTCAACTCCGTAGAAAGAGAAGGTGCTACTTTTCTTCACGTCCTCTGAGATCGTCGTCAACTTCTGCACCATTTCCTCCTCCGTAGCAAATCCATAACCTAGAATTTATACGAGATGAGTTTTGCAGAACTGTGAGATTGTCATTATATGCAAGAAAATTTATCGAACCAAAATTCGTATAATTTTACCAATGATGTCGACATATAGAAGGTCTGCCACAATTTTCATAACTTCGGTAACGGCTGTGTTGTTTGGCGTGTAAGCGATAGGCCAAAGACTATCTGAAATGTATAGGAAAAATATAGACGTACGACATTACTGCATAAACAGAAATTGTCAATTCTGTTTTCGGTTCCATTACCATTTACATCAAAATAAAATAATAATAATAATAATGATAGTGGCAATAATTATAATAATAATAACATTTTTCTTTTTCAAATGCGCACAAAACTCGTGTCCTCATATTTACCACCAAAGAGTCCAAAAAGAAATCTCTTTTTCCTCTCCTTTGGTCCACCATAGTGACTGTTGATATTCTCATAGTGTGGGTGAGTGCGAGGTAAGCCAGTTTTGGATTTAGGGGACAGTAAGGGAGGACGGAGAGGAACTGGCACTTCTTGGAAGGCCGGATGGGAGTACTGGGTGGGGGGAAGGTGGGAGGAGGGTGATAGGGGAGATGTTGGAGGAGGAGGAGGTTGCCCTACGCTTTCCACGGCTCCTAAGTGGATCGACTCGGCAGGAAGCGACCTACGTCTTCGTCTCGACTGGTCGCTTTCAAAGAAAGTTTCTGCCATTTTGTCAAGAAAGCTCTTGGTGTCTGATGGACTGAAAGAAAGAAGAAGAACCAGTATATAAATACAGATCTGAAACCTTGGACGTCATTTAGCAACCAGGTATAAAGTACAAAAGGAGACTATTATTTGTGTTCTCGCTTGTCGTTTCAGAAAATAAGGGGGATAGCATTGGTGTGAAAACTCACGTGAGGTTGGCTGGAAGCGTGGAAACTCCAAAGGGAGTGTAGAAAGTAGGCTGGGGGTACGTGTCTGATGGTGCTAAATCTCGTATCACTACCAGAAGGACACAGAAGACAATCGGCAACACAACTTCCACTACCGTTTGTATCTGTATAACCAAAATAACATAGGTAAATTATACTTCATTTGTCATTTCCGTCACACCGACAAAATTTGATATCTCCTGTTTTCTCCCTACTGTTGCCACCGTTTTTCATACTGTTAAAAATCAATGAAAAGATGCTGTAAGATGCGATAAGGAAAATATTTGCTCTACGTGCCTGGAAAGCTGAGGCAGGTGGTAATTACTGAAACCGAGGGAACACCCATATATCTAACCTTGCAAACAGATTAACAGGGAGATCATCTCATACAAACACACAAAGAGAGCACCACGTACAGATAAACATACACAAAATAACCACACACAAACACGCTGGGAGATCACGTAATGTACACAGGGAAAATATCGCATACAAACCACACACGGAAAACACAACATACAAATAGGAAATCAAATTCCATATTTCACAACCATACAAAAACAGTGACTAACCAAGAATTTTAGACAACCTTACTTTCACCTGTTTTAATATATTCCTCTGTGTTCAGTATTAGAATATAACTTGTGATATTTTATGTAAGTAATATACAACTGGTACAACTTGCCTTTTTGCGTTTCTGTAATATCCAGTTTTTCCATAAGAGAAGTCCAAATCTTTTCAATCCTGCGGAACATCCTGCCATGTTCTTGGCGTTCTGTGGAGAAAAAATGTCGACACTTTAGAAACTTTAGCCAAGAAACTACATCGGAAATATACTATAAATCATAAAAAATTCTATTTAGTGAGGTGTGAAATACCACGAACGAGATAGTGCATAATAATAATAATAATAATAATTAAAACAATAATAAAGAAGACTTTATCGTTTGAAGATAATAATAATGTCCTCATCAGGATTGTGGTAATTACACGAAAAAATGTACTGAAAATTTTGAGAGGGCAAGACTTCTCAATATGTATTAACATGTCTGATTCTAATACACATACGTTCACCTGAAAGTTGATTCACCCAAAACAATCGTATGTGGTTTTGGACAACCGTGAGCATATTATCAACATATTCCTTATAAGACATATTTCCAGTACACTGACTTTCTACAGACATGGGTTGTTCAAGCTTCTTAAGACCACCGAATAAAATGAAGGCCACGCACTAAAAGGCTTGCACTTTAAAATAAAAAGAAGAAGAAAAAGACGTGAAAAAATAACGATGAAGTAACAGCATACCAAGTCGAACAAATGCCGTGCCCTCGCCAAATGACCATACTTGCCTAGATCAGTATGTCTAGTTTGTCTACACACGCTCGCACGTGATGTGGACAGAGAGAGAGAGGAGAGAAGAGCAACAAAGCGCTGTAAATTGTATCCTTACGAAAAACAATATAGAATCCAATTCGTAAGAAGCCAATTAAAAAAAAATGTGACGAAAAATCAACATATACTTCATATGCACCTTTTAGGCAAGAAAGAAGATATGTACAAAACTTTAAGTGGCAAATTCGACGATGTTTTCTGAGAAAGAGCTGGAAATTAGAGGACCGAGGATAACCAGATTTCAAAACATGATCAAAATAACGGAAAAAGAAACAGCGCGAGGCTAGATGGCATATTAAACCAGTTTACAGACGAACTGGGTAAACTACTAGTGAGTTTTTTTAAGTGTTGACCCACAGAAGGTATATCACCAAACGGAAATAAATAATTTTAGATTTTTTTTTACGAAAAGTAAACGGCGCCAATGCAATTACAATTTCTCGTTATTTACTAGTGTGGTCGGTAAAGTATCGGAAAAATCAGAGAAAAGTGAAGGAGATATGACTGGAGGCAATAGAAATGATATGTATATCTATACACAACACAGACAGACGCACACACAGATACACACGTACATATATATGTATGTATATATTGCATATATATATGTATGCATATATATATATATATATATATATATATATATATTATGGTTTAACGTCACAAGCTCCTCTCTATCGGAAGGCTAGAACGGTGCCCATCACAGAGGGTTTTGTAGCGTGGAATTTGATTAACCATGCCTTTGGTTCAACTTCACCGGTGGCAGGATTCGAACCGCCATTCCCTCGACCTTCGCCGCAAGTAACGACGCCCTAACCCGCTCAGCCAGCAAGCACACACACACACACACACACACACACACACACACACACACACACACACACACACACACACACACACACACACACACACACACACACACACACTTTCAACGAACGGACGGCTTGACGAACGCTCTGAAGAAAAGTGCAGATTGTGGATACCAACGCAAAGAGAAGTGCCTTTTTGTATTTGCAGGGGGGGGGGGGAAATTGCTCGTGAGGCAGTAGGTAAGTAGGAAAAGAGGAGAAGGGGAGGGATTGCTGGGGAAATGGAAGGAAATGAGGATGTGGAGGACTTGGCCCAGGCAGACGGGCGTAAGGTCAACATGAAACGACCACCGGATGACGAAATGGCAAATAAAAATGTAAAGATTAGAAGTATAGAGAGGAGAAATACAGTAGAAAGTGACGAGAATATGTTCCAGGGATTTAAAGAGGGTGGGGGGGGACACAACCCCCCCCCGACTGATAAGACTAGAGGAGAGAGTTGATAAGGTGATCGAGGACTTGGAACGTAAGTTAGGTAAGGTAGACTCCATCTTCCAGAGAATTGAAAGATTGGAACAACTAGAGAAGGCTAACAGAAACTTAACTGAAGAAGTAGAGGACCTAAAAAGACAGTTAGGAAATGTAAAGGAGGAGAATGAGAAATTGAAGAAGAATAGTAATGAAAACAGTGAGAAAATAGCTACAGAAGCTAAAAATTGGAGAATAACTCAAGAAGGGAATAAGGTTTCATTCACTGACATAGTCAAACAGCAATTGAAAGAACATAATGAAGACTCAGTTATTAAAGTGATGAGACAGAAGGAGAATATAGTAAGAGAATTAGCTGACAAAAAGAAATGTATAATTATATTAGGAATGGAAGAGAAACATAACCCAGATAGAACCGCAAGAATCAAGGAGGAAAATGAAAGGGTAAGCAGTTTATTAAAATTAGTCCAGGAAGATGAACCAGAAATTATAAAGGAAATTGAGGAAAAATTCAGACTCGGAAAATATAGTACAGATAAGACCAGACCAATTAAGATTAAATTCAGGTCACAAACAACGGCAGAGAAAATTCTATCCAAGACAGGGAAACTAGCAACAAATGATCAATATAAAAAGGTATGGATAAAAAGAGAAATGAATAAGGAGGAAAGAGAGGCAGAAAAGCAGAAAAGAATTGAAGCTAAGGCAAAAAACGAGGAAAGAACGGAGTCAGAGAAAGAGAGATTCTATTGGAGAGTAGTGAACATGAAAATAAAGCAGTTCGACATACTAAAGAAAAACATAAGGGAAACAGAGAACACAATGGAAGTGGCAGAAAACTAAGAGTGTCTTACACAAATATAGATGGATTGATAACAGGATTGAATGAACTGAATGATTATTTGAAAGAAAAAGAACCGGACATAATGGGAATTGTAGAAACAAAATTAAAAGGCCCACTACCACCCAACAGTGTAGGACATGATACATACAATTATTGGATTAGAAACAGAGAGAAAAAACAAGGGGGTGGAGTTATGTTCCTGACAAAGAAGGATATAAACGTGAAAGGTGTCATATATGGAAAGAATACAGTAGAGATGATTATGATAGAAGTGGAAGACCGAGATAAGAAGAGCAGAAAATTTGTGATCAATTATGTGCCTCCGAAAACAGCCTCATGGGAGGAGAGTGAACATAAAAGTATGTTAGAGGACACAAAGATAGCATTAACTAAAATAATGGAAGACGGAGGAAGAATAGTTATGATGGGCGACTTTAATTGCAAAGAAATCTGCTGGGAAGAAATGACAGTAAAGAGTGGTGATGACTCATGGGGAAATGCTCTACTTGAGATGATTACTGACCATTCAATGACACAATGGATACAAGAGAACACTAGGTATAGAAATGAAGAAGAACCATCGAGGCTAGACTTAATAATTACATCTGAACCTAGAATAGTGGACAAGATTGAATATAAAACACCAATAGGTAAAAGTGACCACATATTGATTGAACTGGAACTTAATGAAGAAAAATATATGAAAAGAAATGAACAATATAGAAAAGGAAGAATGATGTATGAAAAAACAAACTTTGATAAAATAAGAGAATTCTTCCAACAAGAAAACTGGGAAGAAATATACAAAGAAGAAACATCAGTGGAAGAGAAATGGAATATTTTGACAAAAATTTACAAAGAAGGAGTGGAAAAGTATGTCCCAAGACAAAAACAAGAAAAAGAATATGTAAAATGCTGGTACAACAAAAGTTGTAGGGAGTTAAAAGACAAAAGAGACAAAGCCTGGACCGGATGGAAAAAAGACAGAAGACCTGAAAAATGGAAAATATATACTGGTTATAGAAATGAATATGTACAAAAGTGCAGAGAGGAAAAAAGAAAATATGAAAAAGATGTTATAGAAAAGTGTAAAGATCAACCAAAACTATTCTACAGATTTGTAAACAATAAACTGAAAAACAAACAAGACTTGGAGAAATTAAGACAAGGAGTTGAATACACTGAGGAAATGGAAATGGCAGAAATTATGAACAAACATTTTAAATCAGTGTTTACAAGGGAAAATATACAACCTGAAGAGATTGAGTGGAAGGAAAAAGTCCCCCCTATGGAAGAAATAGAAGTAACGAAGAATGAAATATTGACACACTTGGGTAATTTTGATGTCAGAAAATCGCATGGGCCAGATGAAATAGCAAACTGGATTCTGAAAGAATGTAGGAATGAACTGGCAGACAAAATACATAGCATAATAAGCAGTTCCTTAAAAGAAGGAAAAGTTCCAGAAGATTGGAAAAAAGCAAATATAGTACCTATATATAAAGGAGGAAATAAAGAAGAACCTACCAACTATAGACCAGTCTCTCTAACAAGTACAATAGCAAAAATATGTGAAAGAATTATCAAAAGTAGATGGGTAAAATACTTGGAAAAAAACAACGTACTAAATCCAAGGCAATTTGGATTCAGACAAGGACGATCATGCGTCACCAATTTAATATGTTTCTATTCAAGACTAATAGATATAATACAAGAAAGAGATGGATGGGCTGATTGTGCATTTCTAGACCTAAAAAAAGCTTTTGACAAAGTACCACATAAGAAGTTGCTTAAGAAATTAGAATATGAAGGAGGAATACAAGGTAAATTGCTAAATTGGATGGAAGACTTTTTGCAAGAAAGAAAAATGAGAGTAGTGATAAGAGATCAGCACTCAAAATGGAATGAAGTAATAAGCGGTGTCCCGCAGGGAACAGTTCTGGCCCCAATAATGTTTGCTATATATATTAATGATATGGATGAAGGAATTGAAAGCTATATGAGCTTCTTTGCAGATGATGCAAAATTACTGAAAAGAGTGAAAACTGAAGAGGATTGTGAATCACTACAGAGAGATCTAAATAAAGTACAAGAATGGAGTAGGAAGTGGGAGATGGAGTTCAATACAAAAAAGTGTAGTATAATGGAATTTGGAAAAAGCAAAAACAGAATAACAGGATCATATAATTTGGGAGAAGAAGGAATAAAAAGAGTAGAAAATGAGAGGGACCTGGGAGTCATTGTTATGAATAATATGTCACCTGAGAAACATATAAATAAGATTTTTGGAGAAACTTATAATTTAATAAGAACAATCAAAGTGGCATTTACATACCTGGATGAAGAAATGGTGAGGAAAATCCTAATCACCCTGATAAGACCAAGATTGGAATATGCAGCAACGATATGGTCACCAAGTACAAAAAAATGTATAAAAAAACTTGAAAGAATACAAAGAGCAATTACTAAACTGGCACCAACACTCTCAAAACTATCATATGAAGAGAGACTACAAAAACTTAAACTACAGACACTAGAGCAAAGAAGAGAGAGAGGAGATTTGATAGCTATTTACAGAATCATGAAAGGCATAGAAATTACTGATAGAGAGAATCTGATAAAATGGGATGACAGAAATACAAGAGGACACGGAAAGAAAATAAAAAAAGACAACTATAGAAGAGATTTGAAAAAGAACAGCTTTCCTCACAGAGCAATAGACAGTTGGAACAAGTTAGATGAGAAAGTGGTGTGTGCAAAAACAATACATGAATTTAAAAATAGTTTAGATAAAATGAGATATGAAGACGGGACCTCACGAGCATAGCTCCCCTTCCCGTAAAATACAACTAGGTAAATACAACTAGGTAAATACACACACACACACACACGCACAAGTCTACGGTTACTCATCGCCGTTTCTATGGATACACATTGAATCTCATTAATTCGAGGTCACTTGTTCAATCTTACATCCATTTATCCATCCAGAGAGAGAACACAGTGAAGTGTAACGGTGTTAAACAGGATCATTAGGCGACATGCCATTATTGAACTATTATTGTTTATCACTAGTGCCAGTGTTGAGTTATCAATATTCACCAGTTTTGATTCCAAGGTAAGGAGGGCGGTTAAGTCCAAGTACTTGCCTGTATTACCTTTAACCTGTCCGTTTTGAGTGAAAGTCCAATCTGGATGAATCTGATGTTTTCTACGAAAGTGGATTGAAAGATAACGTAGAGGTTGGGAAGGTGCATCCCCAATGTAATGACCCACGACCGCTGATTACCTCGGACCCGAGGTGACTTGGTGACGGACGTCACTGTGTGCATTGACACTGATGTGGCTGTAGCGCGGACACCGCCTCTCCTGCGTTCGAACAGTCCCGGATCACCGGCAAGATTGAGGTCCGAACATCAGCCCCGCAAACCACGGAGAAGAAAAAGACACTCATATTTTGTTCCTTGGCAGAAGACAACAAGTCTTGGGGTCTTATGTTGATGATTCTTGAGTATTCATGCCCTTCGACGCGTCTTTGGTCACGTGGGCGCCTAAGTCTTCGGTTTGAGAATATCCGACTAATCTTGTAACGTTATACGAACTTCTGCATGATGTTCTCTTTGCAGAAGCATGTTGTCCTGGTTCGTATGAAGGGAACAGGCTAGTCCGGTGGATCTCATGACCCCTAAGGTAGCCATGACGAGATTTTAAGGGGTCCTTGTCCTGATGTTACAAATTAAACATTTCTATATGATGTGAGGAACCTGGAAAAAAAAATCCACCACTCTGTCCTGGCTTAAATTATAATAATGATTGTCAATTTTGTTGTTGAAGAGAGACCCTCTGCTTTATGACATTCTCTTATTATTATTATTATTATTACTATTATTATTTTCATTATTATTATTTTCTTTTTTTATATGTATTTTTTAGCGGGGTGGGATTTGGGAGAGCAATGGAGGAGTGACATATGGATATTGAGAATTCATGAATCGAGTGAAAAAGGTCGAGAACAGGTGAGCGCGGCGCACACCTGCACGAAGCTGGGATATAGCAGATCACTCGAACAAGAAGTAAACAATATGAAGTTCCGTGTTCGAGCACTTGGGACATTATTTCTTTCTTCGCATCATTTGCTATTCCTCTGATCTCATCGTTCATCCTGAACGCAATTCAGATACGAGTGAAGGCGACGATTAAAAAATATCATTAACTACGACGAGGAGGAAACAGGAAAAAAAGACCTAAAATTGGAGGAAATGATGATCATTGTCCTGAAAAAAAAAAAAAAAAAAAAAAAAAAAAAATAATCTAGTGTCAAAGTGCTTCCGATAGAAATGGAATAAGTTTCGATAAATAATACACGTTCTCGTATATTATCTTCTGTTTGTCAGGCTGTTCCATTCACGTGTTATGGTGCAACCTTGCCTTTGGTAAGGTTGTTTACCTCATCCGCCCTGGACACACACACACACACACACACACACGACTCAATGGCGCGGTGGTAGAGTTCCCAACCGCCACTACGGCGGTCCGAGTTCGAATCCCGCCCTGGGCTTAAGTAAATTCAGTATCGCTGCGCTGCGGGTTGTTACTCCAACTCTCGTGGGCGGGGTGTTGGGTGTGTGTGTGTTTGTAAGGTCACAACATTACCCATAAATCGGTCATATATAAGCTCTGAGCTCTCTTCCGGGAGGGAAATAGCTGTCGATCACTAGTCTAACACGTGATCCAAGACCATGGTGAATCACACACACACTCGGCCGCTTTATTTATGTATAGGACTTCCTTCTACCCATGAATGAGAGTTCTGTCATTTACTGTTGCATTTATATTATCCTTTTCCCTCACTCTAATCCAAACACTTTGGAGAAATTAGTCTTGTGTTGCACCAGCAACCTTCAGGTACGCTGTAACAATACGTATATCATACTTAACATACACAACAAAATCATTCCTTTACTCAAGGGGGACCGTGACGATTTGCGGTATTGTGATGCTTTTCATGCACAAAAAGGGGCTCGTTCCTTGGTCTGCAAGGTGACAACTCGCAACGCTAACCACAGTATGAGAGTTGACCGTGTGTATGTATGTGTGTATGCATTTACCTAGTTGTAGTACACAGGAAATAAGCTATCATAATTAGTTTTCATTTCGTATATGGCTTTAGCTTACGGTATAATATTTTCTATGGCTAAACTATTCCAAGAATGAGTGTGATTCACCACGGCCTTGGATCACGTGTTTGACTCGTGATCGATAGCTGTTGGAGTGTCGGCGATGCTGAAATTTTCAGCCCTGGATGGGACTCGAACACGAATCGTTGAGTTAGCGGTCGAGAACGGTGCCGCTGCACCGTGTGTGTGTGTGTGTGTGTGTGTGTTGTATACGTTATATACGTGGTTGTGGCCACCGCGAGCCACCAGTTGTATACCAGTGTAGGTATGTATGAATCCAGTGTGGTACGGTTGAGTAACCGTTATATATGGTGTGGGTGAGAGCACCGCTGGACACCAGTTGTATACCTGGTGTATACCAGTGTATACCGTTATGGTATGGTTGAATAACCGTTAAAATATGGTGTGGGTGAGAGCACCGCTGGACACCAGTTGTATACCTGTGTATACCAGTGTATACCGTTATGGTATGGTTGAGTAACCGTTAAAATATGGTGTGGGTGAGAGCACCGCTGGACACCAGTTGTATACCTGGTGTAGGTACGTTTGTTGTATACCAGTGGTAGGTATGGGGTTGTGGCCACCGGTGTATACCTTTGTAGGTATGGTTTAGTAACCGTTATATATGGTTACGTAGGGAAGTCTTAATGTGGCGAGATAGACTCCAAAGCGGGAGTTTACGTTGTTTATTTTAAAGAAGACATTTGAGATTAAACTACAAATCGGATGCCCTTTGGGGCTAAATACAATAAGTGCCAGGCCTTGACCTAGGGCACGATAGCTCTGACCTCCGGCCGGTAGGTTCGTGACCTACCCAGCCTCTGGCAGTAGGTTCTTCACCTACTCCAGCTCTGGCAACATTACATGGATGTCATAGAATATATAGGGTTAGAAGGGTTGCTGTAAGCAAAGGCGTTAGTCTCGTTAATCTATGGATTGGGGACGGTTTAGATATATAAGGGTTAGTTGTATAATTGGTGGATATTGTTAGGTATATTATATCTATGTTAGTTTATGCGTAATACACTAGGGCAGTTATAATAAAAGGATTTATGATACGTTAGTCTGGTGACACTAGGTATCTATACTTGTTTGTCTTCAAATTGTGCTGTGTTAGGGGTGCATGTCGTGGGAAATGCAAGGTAAGCAAGAGGAAGTCTCGCTCTGTTGCAAGCATGTGGATCACGTGCGTGGTGGGTGATGGTTAGTAATGGTGATGGATACAGTGTGTGTGTGTGAAACTGAACCATCTTGGCCTCTGACCTGTGATCTCGTAATTTCAGCCAAACGGAAACATGAAACGACCACAAAGAAACAATTCGGCTTCAGGAGTAGATAATTTCATTTCGACAATTATTTCTCATTTCTCTCCGTAGTGGTCTCGGCGCATGTGGAGGGAATGATTCGGCATGAATTGTGGTGGCTCCCACGATTCAGTTTCGCGAACAAGAGAAATGTAATTGGTTTCCGGCGACATTGCGTAGAAAATATCTAAATTCCGTCATGGGATAGGCGCATGTAAACACGTAACTAACGTTGTTATTCTAAAAAAAAAAAAAAAAAAAAAAAAAAAAAAAATATATATATATATATATATATATATATATATATATATATATATAAATATTATATAAATCCTTGGAAGGAAGAGATTTATATAAGTAATGTATAAATATTTTATAGGAATACCACTGTAAGATTCTAGCGGTGGTATTCTAAAAAAATTATTTCCTCATATAAATCTTTCCCTTGTAAGGATTTACACAAGATTTATATAAGGAAAGAATTTATTTAAAAATACCACCTTAATTTCTATTCAGGCTTGGAAACTCTTCGCGTCTATACATTAGCTGAACAAAACGACGGTCCGCTAAAACCATACTATGCTATTCAGCTCAAAGCGGACCGCGTTGCTCAATAATTACATCAACATGTCAGACACCCACCGCCATCTTGAAATGCAGCACCAGACTACGAATCTCTTATAGGACAAATCTTGCTGCTTTCAGTTCTCTTGGAACTGACAGACATCCTGATTGTTGATATATTTAAACAAGACATACCAAAACAAAATTAATACAAAAAAAGTCCTGTAATAACACTCACAAATACAACCCAACATATCCTTATAAAAAAAAAATACTACTTGACTGAATATAACTAGTGGATAGACATAAACACACTATATGACACAATTCCAAGACACGCACTTTTCAATATTCAATTGAAAGAAATATAGCAAGAAAGAAGAAGAAACTGAGGGGCCTACGCCAGGAGGCGCTGAGTAGCTGCGGCCAACACCGTCACCTTTGCCCTATTATGCGCTTTACGCTAGGAATCGGAGAGGAATGTGGGACTCGAACCCATAACTAAGCGAATGCGAGACCAGCACTCCTCCAATTACGTAGCCGGCTATTGTGAGCGAGAAGATGGGAAAGAGATGATGGAGGAAGAGGAAGAGGAAGGGGGAGAAGAGAATGGGAGTGGAGGGGGAAGGGGGAAATGGAAGGGGAGGAGAACAAGAAGGAGGAGGAAGAAGAGAAAAAAAAATATGAACAGAAGGAGTGTATAATTATGAGTTGAGGAAAACGGAGAAAACAACGACGAAATAGAAAATCCCTTGTCGTTACGCAAAGAAAACGAAAATGAAGACGACGACGACGGCGCGAAGGAAACCAGGAGGACTCGAACATCGAAATCTTAGAAGTTCGCGAAATTATTTCTTCACGGTTTACAGATCTTACGGTAGCGCTGTCGCTCTTCATCATCGTATTTGTTTATAATGGTGTCAGCCTCTGAAGTCGTAAATGTTTGTCTACTTTTTAATTTTCTTGAGTGGTTCTTCTTGCATATATGAATATATATAATATATATATATGTATATATATATATATATATAATATTGTGTGTGTGTGTATGATTGTTGAGTGGTTCTTGCATATATGAATACATAATATATATATGTATATATATATTGTCAGTGTATTTGGGCAGGAGTTTTTCTCTAATGCATGTTTCATTAAAAGTGATGGCTAGTTGTGCATTAATAATTTTCTTAATGGTATTTTCCATATACCTTATTAAGGATTTGTTTTCCTTAGGAAGGAAATTTATGACTTGGCTGTATGTAGTCATATTAGCTAGATCGCGATTTCGGGTTCAAGACCCTTCTTCAGTAGCTATAGGGATAAGAATTAATCCGAAGATTCTAGTAAAGATCTAAGTTTTATACTAGAGTTCCTATACTTGCTAATCACTGGGGGAGGTCACCTGGTATTACGGGCAGGGACGAAATGTCACGTGCGCTAGGGAGCGATCTAGCTAATATGACTACATACAGCCAAGTCATAAATTTCCTTCCTAAGGAAAACAAATCCTTAATAAGGTATATGGAAAATACCATTAAGAAAATTATTAATGCACAACTAGCCATCACTTTTAATGAAACATATATATATATGTATATATATATATGTATATATATATGTATATATATAAGTATATATATATATATATATGTATATATATATATATACATATACATATAAATATACATATATATATACGTATATATATACGTATATATATACGTATATATATATACATATATATATATATACATATATATATATATATATATACATATATATATATAGAGAGAGAGAGAGAGAGAGAGAGAGTTAATCTACAAAGTATCGTGCGCATATATACTCCTGTGCAATTTGATTGTCATGATAATCATCATATCATGACAATCAAATTGCACATTAGTAAGTATACAGTATATGCGCACTATACTTTGTGCAAGAAGAACCAATGGAGAAAATTAAAAAGTAGACTGTAAGATCTTTCGTAAATTACATCCCCAGATGTCTGAAGATGTAATACACGAAATAACTTACCGTTTACTTTTTAATATTCTCCAGTGGTTCTTCTTGCATTTTGTATCCCACGGTGAAGTGAGTTTCTGCTTGCATATATTGAAATATATATATATATATATATATATATATATATATATATATATATAATATTGTGTGTGTGTGTGTATGATCATGTTATTATTGTATAAAAATAATATGCGCGTTGGTCAATGAGCCCCCCAAAATATGGGAAGAAATTGAGTTAAGGCCATTAGCAAATAATGGTGTAAAATGTACATTCAATTTGTAATACATAATAATAATAATATTAATGATGATGATAATACATAATAATAATAATATTAATAATAATGATGATGATAACAATAATAATGTTAGTCTGATAACGTCATATGATTTTGTTCATCTCAGAAGGAACTGAGGTCCGTAGGGGCGTATCCGGACTTACAGGGCCTGGAAGAAGGCTCACAGACAGCTAACGTCCTAATGGCGGGAGGCAATAAGAGTGACAATGGCCTGCCTGCCTGCCAACAAGCCGCTAACCTTGAGATCGTATGCACAGTGTTCATGAACTACGGAAGGAAATTGAAGAAAAGAAAAATACACACACACACACATTTGTATATACCGTATATGTACGTATATATATATATATATATATATATATATATATATATATATATATATAATATAAACATTTAGAGCTGTGAAGATTGGGCGCAGAGACCGAGGTGGGGGGGGGAGGGAGGGCGTGAGTGAGAGGCGGGTGTAGGGGGGCAGGGAAGAAGAGAAGGCAAGGAGTTAATTAGATTTAATCTTCCACT
>NC_134790.1:17674651-17712151 GCF_046742065.1 Oratosquilla oratoria
ATTTCATGTCTATATTGTGTTTTTTGTCTAGATATATTTTTTGATAAAGAAATGTGGTCATATTCCAAAACAGAGGACGTACATTTCGCAGATTCAACAATAAATCATGTCCGGGGGCGAGATTTCCGTTCCAATATGGCAAACACCATTTATGTATGGAAATCACGTTTACATTATTATTATCATTATTGTCTCGATATATATTTTTGGTAAATCAATGGGGTCATATTCCAACACAGAATATATACTTTTTCGTGAAATATTTCCCATCGTTAAATAAATTTTATTATCAAATGCTGTGAGTGGCGCGGAGAGTCCAATATTTCGTAACAAAACTTTCTGAGTAATGGATTTTTAAGAAATTCGAACACGTAACTACAACATAGCACGAAACTTTCACATCTGTCAATAAATACATTCGATATGGCTGTCAACTCTTTTTCTTGATTTCATTAGGAGAGAGTTTATTATAAATTTATTTCAATGTCATTCTTGCTTCCAGATGATAATTTCATACTCAGATTCCGATTTCTCTTTAGCTAAATCTGCAGAGAAATTATAGGTAAGGCAGTTCGTATCATAAATAGAATTACAAGAGAGAAATTCCACGAAAAGTAATCAATTCAATCTATTGGTAACACTAATTGGTAATCAGTTCAATCTATTGGTAACACAAAAAAAAACAAAAAAACATTTTGATCAAACTTAAAACTACTGACTTTTTATATTTATACAAACAATTCAAATTCCCTTGGCCCAGCATTTTTCCGCCATACCTTTTTTATGAAATACCACATCTGCCCATTGCATCTTCATGCAAAATCAAAATTCTTGTTTATAGTCTACTCAAATTTTTTGGGAAATGCTATAATCTTCATCAAGTCCCTTGCTTATCATGAAATGAAGGAAATTTAGCCCAGGTTAGAAAATATAAAACAGATAGATAAATATACAAAATAAAACAAAATAAGTCAAAAAACGAATACATTAATACTGTAGCGTATTTCCCCCTTCCGTCTCAGTCATTTGATAACAAACGAAGAGGGTAGTATGACTGACGGACGTTACCTTTGCCTTACGTACACGGGGAGCTTATGTACCAGTTACTCGACATCTACGAAATTTATGAAAAGCACACGAAAACTAATTGGATACATGAAAAGAAAAGAAAAAGTATCAATAGACCTGAACTATCACGCGAGAAGATTTACCGTTAAGCAGCTTACAAGCGATCAATTGTCTCAAGTTTCACCAACCGGGAGCTCGCGTCCCCAAGGCAGCCGGCGACGATCCGCGGCTCATTCCACGGATCTCTACGTGGAGACACGCTTGAATGCCGTCTCCTATGTGGGGTTGTTTCTAAAGAGGGGGAGAATGGGAGAAGGAGAAAGAGAGAGGGAAGGAGAGAGAAATAAAGAAGAGAGAGGGAGGGAGAGAAATGAAGAAGAGAGAGGAATGAGGTTATTATGTCAGAGCACATCTGGGTTGAGAAAAGGGTGTTGATGGGCTTAGGAGATGGGCCAAAGGGAGCTGTTTCTCTACCACGTCCATCCCATTGAAACTTAGCCAACAAAGTGAATAAATTTTGCGGTGAAGGTATTACATGGAGAATATAAATCAAATACACGGCAAGCAACGCCAACCCCCATCTTCGTGTTCCATTGATTAATTTACCAGTTTTATTATTTACCCAATTACTGGATAATAAAGTAATTAAATCGATAAACAGAGCAGGTAGAGATGGGTGTTATCTGTTGTGTAATCCCTAATTATATTATACATGCTATTCCTCTGTGTATGTATATATATATATATATATATATATATATATATATATATATATATATATATATTGTTGATGGCGTAGTCGTGGGGGTGAACTAGCTTCGGCTGTCGGGGATGGTGATCCTTCGTCCACAAGGAGCGAAGATAGGTTAGGGACTATAAATGGGTGTGGAGTATGGCTTGGCTAGCCCAGCACCCTTATATGGGGGTAAGGGCCCTTTTTGCATACAATTTTATCATTATCATTATCAGTATTATCATCATCGCTTTCATGGTCATTACTATTATCATTATTATTTTTATGACTTTAATCAAACTACTTTGGGAACCACAACGCCTACTGCTGCTCCGCTTTTCCATTGCGAAGAAACAAGTGAAGAGCGCGATGCACCACGATGGGTCGCATCTAACACAAAGGCGCTAAAAATAAAGAAAATAAATAAATGAATAAGTAAAAACAGAAAGAGTGTAAGTATGGAGTGGGCCTACAGGTGTACAACATAAAGAGAAGGGGGGAAGGGAGAGGGTGGGAAGTTGAGAGGGCAGGTGATGGACGAAAACCATAAGATGAGAGGGAAGAGAAAGGAAGGGGAGAAGGGAGGGAGGGAGGAAGGGAAGGAGAAAGGGAGAGAGGAAGGAAAGGAGGGAGAGAGGGAAAGGGAAAGAAGGGACGAAGGGAGAGAGGAAGGAATGGAGGAAGGTACGGATAGAGGAAAGAAGGGAGATGAAAGGGAGGAGGACGGAAGAGGAAGGAAAGGTAGAAGGAGATAGGAAGGAGAACGGAAGAGGGAGGAGTGGGGAAGAAAGAAGAGGAAAGGAGGGAAGAAGAAGAAAGGAAGAGGGAAGAGGGAGGAAGAAAGAAGAGAGGAGGGAGGAAGAAGAAGAAGAAAGGAAGAGGAGAAGTGGCTGGGCGTGTAGGGTGGGGGGGGGGAGCATCCAAGGGATATTACAGATGTAATGGGTCCCTGAAGGAGAATCGGGTGCAGCTACGAGAGTGGTGAATTAGGGGGCCCTTTATGACGGTACTCAGGTCTTAGGGGGGGAGGGGGTTGGCAAGGTAGTGCTCACCAAAATTCCCCCCCTTTTTCGGCCCTGAAAACCTATTTTTCGTGTTTAGCACGTTTTTTATATTCTGTCACAAAATAAAACCAAAATCAGCTGAAATGGTTGTAATGTTAAGACCTCTCTTTATGAGTAATTTGTCTCTAAAGTTAAATTAATTCTGTACTAAAATCTGTGATCTAATGAGGTTAGAATATTATGTAAACAAGGATTTATAATCTGTGGAATCTAGAGAAATACGACTTGTCATATGGATTTAAAAACTGATGGTTCAACACGAGTCATGAGTATATACATGACTGGTACCTCGTACTATTAAGACCCTTTTTCGGGTCTTCATTTAAGATTCATACAATAATAAACGCACTGTTTTGCGTCTACCCAACGGAAAACGTATTTCATCAGGTAAATTCAAAGATACACTTACTCTCTATGTAAAATGAAAAGCAAAATAAGAACGAGGAAGGAAAAAAAAAATCTAAACTTTCGTGTTTGTGGGCTGATCGATCGTGTGTCACCGAAAGTGGTCCAAGAATAAGGAAAAGACCGAAGATAAAAAAAAAAAAAAAAAAAATAAGAGATTTGATCGAGGAAAGAGAGAAGCAACAAGGAAAAAAAGCATGACTAAATTTTGCTCCTCAGACGCATTGGTGTGTCCTGGCACCGTGGGCTTTCATATTCCAGGGTCGAAAACAAAATAATTTTCTTCTTTCTCGAACGCACGCGGGGAAGCGCGAATTCAAACCAGCACGACTCAGCAAGACTGACTTGCTCGACGCTTGAACGACATCGGTGGAAACATGACCCTTTCTAATCGGCGACGTTCATAAATATATTTACGTATTTTTTCCGCTACAAAGTACGTCACAAGATTTAAGCAGACTCTAAAGAAGAGGAGGAAAATTTGGAAACTACGAGGATAGAAGATAACGGAAAGTAAAAGTGGAAGACGGGTATGGACGAGCGAAGAAAATGGACTACGCTACGACGAAAACTAAAGAAACAAAATGGTAAATAAGTGGTAAAGAAAATGAGAGAAAACGCGAAATACTCGAAATTCGGCTTCGGGAAAGAGGAAAACATCGAGACACCGAATCCACATAATAGCATGATGATAAAAAAAAATCGTTTAAAAATATATAAGAACAATAAGAAAATAATCTGGATACACAACATGCTAAAAAAACTTCCATATCTACAAGTTCGTACAAGGCACTCTACCTGCCCGCTGGCGCAGCAGCCAAATCCCAGCGCACAACTAACCTGGAAATAGAAAGGCTGATTAGATTCAGAGTACCAAATTCCCCCCCAACTTAGTACCCTCCCCACACCCTCCCTCCCTCGTCAATGAAGATGATAATGACGATGATTCTCGGAACGTCAGGGGAGTGACGACGACAACGATGACGACGACGACGAGGACGACCTGTACAGCGGAGAGCCTAACGAGGCGCGTCGAGTCCCAGGTCGATGCTGCTATGACCTCGTTGGATGCGAAGTGAACCTTATCCTGGACTCCTATGGGGCACCCACTCCTCATGCGTATGGAGGAGTGTGTGTGTGTGTGTGTGTGTGTGTGTGTGTGTGTGTGTGTGTGTGTGTGCGTGTGTGCGTACGCTCCTCATGTATACCGTGGTGCACATCCGCCCCCCTTATCGGGGTTGTAGCGGTCGCTCTGAATGCCATCCACCTTCTTAGGTTAAGTTGGACACGACAATGGTTGACTAGTTGCCTACTGAATGGATTATTTACGCCCAGCGTGCTTACAAAAAAAAAAAAAAAATAATAAAAGCTAACACGCGCATACAAACCCATACACACAAAAATAATTACACGTGCAACCACACGCATTCACATACCCATCCACGCACATACGCACAAACATACGTGCACAAACACGCACACTTCGGAGGGTCTATAAGAATATAAACGACTGAATCTGATTGTAGAAATCAGTCTTAAATAAAATACTGGAAGAAGGGACCAGCTGAAGACTATGCTTGAAAACATCAAGAAACAAATTTGCGCTGAGCCATTTAAAGAGGTCACCAAGGATTTGTAGACTTATTATTTTCACCAATATTCCTGTTCAAAATATGATAAAAATATTAATCCTGACTGTAGAATCCCTAAGTCATTATTGTATAAGGAGGAAATCATTGTTTCTGTCACACGTTTGTACAAGCATAGTATTTTGGGTCTTAGCCAAAAAAAGGATTAAGAACTACTGTCCTTAAGAAAGTTAAAATTAGTTTTGTCAGAAAAGAAACGAACTCTAAATGAACGTAGCTACTTTACTGTATATTGATATTACACAAACGAACGTACACACAGTTGTCGGTTCATTTTTTTAGTGATAATATTTAATTTTAGCCTAGACATTTACAGAGGGTCATGTTTGGCTTCTATGTTGTCCAGACTGAAGCTGTGGAATTTTATCTCGCATTTGCACAAGTCTTGGGAAAAACTGCACCACATTCCACACATTTTCTCGAAGACTTTTGATAATAATCTAGATTAAGCTTGGGCAGATTTAACTCTTTTCAACGGGTCCACTCTTTTATCAATTTGGGAATTATTTTGTCATTTTACATGCGTCTTTCATGGGGAAAGTGGGCACGCGCGAAAAAAAAAATACACAGAAAAATGTAAAATAATTGTATACCCGTTAGTATCGTTACGTTCACACGCACGAACACACACACACACGACTCGGTGGAGCGGTTGATAGAGTCCCCGACAGTCACTACGGCGGTCCGGATTCGAATCCTGCCCAGGGCTAAAACAATTTCAGTATCGCTGCACTTCTAGTCGTTACTCAAACTCTCGTGGTCGGGGAGTTGGGGAGGGGGGGTGCGTGTAAGGTCACAGCATTACCTACAGATCGGTAACACGAGCTCTGAGCTCTCTTCCGGGAGGGAAAATAACTGTCGATCATGAGTCCAGCACGTGATCCAACGACCAAGGTGAATACACATACGGGAGAGATATACTGAGAATTATGGAATTGATCTGGTTTATAGACTTTAACTTCACAACAAAAACTACTTACATATACGAAAGGCTTTTTCCCCCTTACAACGGAGGTAGCAAAAAAAGACATAGAAACCATTCCCACCCATTCCATCCCCTACATACTCCACTCCCCTCTACCCTCTTCCCTCCCTCTTATCTTGGCACCTCCTGGATGACGGGTCATCCCTGCATCTTGTCCGCAACAAAAAGTACTGCTTAGATAACGTGAATCGTAAGAACCTACTGGACGTTTTATAAGAGGTTATCACACTGAGCGACCACAGGCTTCGCCATCGCCGACTGTTGAGAGTTCGTTTGAGTAAAAACGACTTCGGTTACAATATTTGAATTTTCAAATCTCCAAATATCAAATTATCTTTCCGTCATATATAGCAAAGCTGAATGATGAACTAAGAGATTTTAAATCTATACGAATGTTAGACATACTGTTGAAATGTTCTCAGAAAAATCTAGATTTCTGAAAGCGAAGTCCTATTCTAGTAATTCAAATGGAGGTTGGATGTATGACGTTGAGTGAAAAATAGCCCGGTGTGATACCCCATTTACTAGCAGAGTTGGGCGCGTTCCTCGATTTTGGGTAGTGCGGTAGCGTTGCTGCGTTCTTCCGGCAGCTGATAGTGCGTTCCTGGAATAACGTTCCTCAAGTGTTTTCGCTCGTTGCGTTCTTGCGTTCTTGTGTACTGTAGTGTTTTTGAAGAACGCATTTTTTTTAACCTTTTTAGATTTTTTGAGGACCGCACTACTTTTTTTTTTTTTTAGGGACTTTTTAATAGTTTGGGAGCGCTAACACAGGAACGCTATTCCCAAAAGTCGAGGAACGCGCCCAGGTCTGTTTACTAGCCCAATGCCCATTAATTAACCCATTGGGGCTGCGAGGAGCATAACCCTGGGGAGGAGACGGTCATCATACCAAGAAGCCAAAAGTTCCAGGGCTCTTGGTAAAACACAAAACCTTTCCCTGGTCGAGAACAGTTGTTCCGACACAGGAAAGGAATAACTGATCTTTTGGGAGAGGAGAAGTGGACTGGAATGCAATGCTTGCTCTGGAAAAAGGTGAAAGGTGCTAACAACCTCAGGCCCTGCGTGTAGCGGAACATTACGTGAAGAAGATTTTGAAGTTCCAAGACATCTTAGGGAGAAAAAAGAAAAAAAAAGAAAAAAAAATCCAGGGAGCGTGGTAAAGAGCAGAAGGCAACGAGAGACATAGTAACCCCCCCTTTTTTTGTCAAAGCCATTACGAAAAATAATTGTGCGTAGTCGTTTGTGTGTGTGTCTACGCGCTTGTGTATGTGTATGTGTGTGTATGCGCAGTTATTGTACTTACAACGTACTACATTCACACAAACAAATGATGACACACACATAAACACACATAGTGGAAAAAAACATACAAATAAAATAATAAACTGAAAACTTCCCTACCGAATCGCCTTGCGGCAGAATCGAGTGAGAGACGACAATGGGAGAGATGCAGAAGAAATGACGTCACCAGTGCGATCGCGCGAGGCAGAGAAACAGAAGAAAACGGAAACGGATGAAGAAAGATTCAGCATATCCAGTGTACATGTATACAAAAACTCGTTTGAAAATATAATATTGTATATACAAATAACAAACAATTTTACACTATGGTTCAAAGTTATTTATCATATAAAAAAGGACTGGCCGTGACAATGAGGGTTGCAATATTGATCAAATGTGTCAATAGATTGTCAATAGATTCTCAACAAAAATACATAGAATGTCAGTTGCTATGCTGGAGGAATATTATTTTCTTCCAGCTTATCAGATTCCTTCCCGAAAGCAAATCTACTCAAACAATCGGAGGAAAAATGGCTCAGTGTGATAACGGCTTAAGGTATGGACGGTTGGTTCAGACGGTGGATATACTGTCTAGACGGGTGGAGTAAGATGGTCCCAGACAGAAAGTTCATGCCGGGGCCGGGGATCGAGCCGGGACACCCCCTGGGGAAGAGGGCTGGTGCCATCCCCTGGGGGAGAGGGCTGGGGCCACCCCCTGGGGGAGAGAACTCGGGTCCACGTGTGATCATAAAACCCATGAACTCACAAACACAGACCCAGGCACACATAATGTCCATTTCTGAGCTCTCACCCAGGAGGGTAATTGCTGTCGGTCACGGGTCCAACACGTGGTCCAAACCATGATGACTCACCTACACACACACACACATCCTGTGCACAGGTGTGTTTGACTCAAAAGTATGATGTAGGTCTCCCAGGGTATATTCTAAGACTCTTAAGTTATATAAGACCCTTTCTAGAAAATGTTCTTGTAACGACCGTCGTGCGTGGTTACTCTCTTCCAAGGCTAAAGAAAACACATGAACACGAATAAAAGAAGAAGAAGAGGAAGAAAGAGAGAGAAAGAGAGCATCCACTTTGGCGGGTGATTCATAAGTTCTTGTATCCTCTACAGTAACCGTTAGACCAATTCAAATCCTTTCCAAAAAGTGATTTAATACTTTTGTTCCCTCTTAAGACAAACCCATCTTTTCTTCAGCTTCATAGATACTCCTTACCCACAAGCACAAACTCTGAGTTTTGTGTTCTCTTTATTTAATTCTGGACACGGAATGTTGATTTTTATTCAAATTCGTGCAGATTTCATTGGGTCTCCATGACAAGAGTCTCTTGATGAACTGAAATACTTTCGGTGGTATTCAAAAAAAAAAAAAGAAAAAAAAAAATCCTTATATAAATCTTATAATCCTTAGAAGGTAAATATTTTGTTTAAGAATACCACCGTTTCTTCCTTGTTCATTTGAGAACTGGTTTAAAAAAGCGGTTAACGAATGGAACAGACCATGGAGTTGTGAGCGCTGAAACTATCGACTGTTTTAAGAGATGATGAAATCACTTCAAGTATGGGAAGGATCGGTGGTAATGGGCATGGAACTGCCTAGTATAGGCCTTATGGTCTCTTTCACTCGCCTCCATTCTTATGGTTTCCTTTATCATATGCACTCGGAGGTGGGATTAGAACACCTGTTTTTTTTTTTTTTTTTTTTTTTTTTTTTTAAGGCCGATGTTTGGGTCGCCTCCCCGCTTGGCCAGGGCTGTCGGGAGCCAACGCAAGAAGCACACAGCGGGTGTTGGGAATCGAACTCACTACCACCCGCTCATAAGTTTGACACTGTGTTCGCCAGGCTACCGCACGGCCCTAAGTACATTTTGTATAACTTAAAACTCCAATGTCACGACACATATGGCTTCGTCCGTACTTGATGCGTTTGCCTCTTTATTTTCGCTTCCCTCTGTTACAGGTATGTACACGTGTGCACTTTCCACTTCTGTGTGGATCTATGCGTCCTCTTTATATCTAAACCAGTGGTTCTTAACCATTTTCAGTGCCCGTATCCCTTGATTATCTAAAAAAAAAAAAAAAAAAAATTCTCATACCCCCGTCTAATATAAATACAATGCAAACATATGAAAAGGATTAGTGATACAAACCTTGATGAGAAATGATTAGATAATTTATATTCAATTACTGAACAAAGGTAATTTTTTTTATTTCAAATTAGATATGTCAATTAGTAGGATACAATGAATGTACATTGTGCTTTCTCATGGTAAATGTACAGAATATCATTGCACTGGCTATCATGTTTCGTAGCCTACTCCTAAGGTTTCGTATCCCAGGTTAAGAAACACTGATCTAAACCATTATTCTTCAGTTTAATTTTTTTCACTCCATTCCCCCCTTCACGAGTTCTCAATATTCGTGTGGGTCCTTTTCTTTTTTCTCCCAAATCCCACCCCGCCTAAAAAGGGTAAAATAATAATGATAATGATTATAATAATTGGAATAAAATGTTGATGAAGATGAACGCTTTGCTTTATCACAAAGTTGACAGTCATAATTATATTGATATTTATTCTCCCGGCACAGAGAGAGTATTTTTTTTTCTATATTCAGCAAATTATATAGAAATGTATAATTTGCAACAGCACTCCATAACCCTCCTAAATACTTGTCACGACATCCTTGGGGCCCATGACCACTGACCTAAGCATAAAGACCAGTGACGGGTATCTACAAATGGCGCTCCTGCAAGATGCAAAGCAAAGCTTCCCATTTTCAAAACCCTGTCAACCCCGTCACCTTCATTAGGAGGTGCAGCCCCGAGGGCTGGTACTTGGTCTCTGGGCTGGACCCAAGATTTCTCTCAATTTTAACTGTGCTTCTTACATTTTGTCGCATATGGGGAGTGGCGACTGCTCCCCTCATACTACTGTAACACAAACACCAATTATTATCATTATCATTATTATATATTTTTTTTTTATCAGAAAGATCTTTGGGAGGGACCGAGGACCGTTGCCATCCACTGTGGGGCTCCGGGGTTTCCACTTAGTGAAATTCGAGACAATAATAATCATTATATAAACTTGTTTGTGTGTTAGCCATACCCAGGCTGTGGCCCACCCCGCCATCGGGCCTCAAGCCCTGAGGTTATGGTCTACTGTTTACACTGAACTTTAGGGACTTTACTGCCGACCCGCCTTTCACACTTCCATACGACCCCTTCTCCCTAGACCCTCTTTCCCCTAGACCCTCTTCTCCCTAGACCCCATTCCCCCTAGACCCCCTTCTCCTAGACCCTCTTCTCCCTAGACCTCCTTCCCCTTACACCCCCTTCTCCCAAGACCCTCTTCCCCCTACAACTCCTTCTCCCTAGACCCCCTTCCCCCTACACCCCCTTCTCCCTAGACCCTCTTCCCCCTTCCCCCTACACCCCTTCTCTCTAGACCTCCTTCCCCCTACACCCCCTTCTCCCTAGACCCTCTTCCCCCTACACCCCCTTCTCCCTAGACCCCCTTCCCCCTACACCCCTTCTCTCTAGACCCCCTTCCCCCTACACCCCCTTCTCCGTAGACCCTCTTCCCCCTACACCCCCTTCTCCCTAGACCCCCTTCCCCCTACACCCCTTCTCCCTAGACCCCCTTCCCCCTACACCCCCTTCTCCGTAGACCCTCTTCCCCCTACACCCCCTTCTCCCTAGACCCCCTTCCCCCTAGACCCCCTTCCCCCTACACCCCCTTCTCCCCTAGACCCACCTCTCCCCAGGCTGACTCATCCGCCCACCATCCGCAAGTAGGTCAAGGTTACACGTATATGGTTAAGGAGCGCGCACGAACGCCCGCATGGCACATACCAGAGAGTAAACACTCAGTTTACCATCAACTTGATCACGCCCAGTGAAGAAACAATCGATAGGTGTGGTCCTGATTAACGAAAATGTGGAGCTAGATCGATAGACAACCCCCCCCCCATTCCCCCCCCCCGTCCTTGTAGTCCCAAAGTACATCTTCTCCCCCTTCCCCACCTCTTCCCCCTCCTCCCCATTTGGTAGCACTAATTGTCGTCTAAAGTGACGATAGGTCGTTTTCCTTGATGGAGCGTTTTCCAAAAAGCAACGACACTTTTTTTTTAATTACTGGTTATTCCGTTTTGTGTTGCTCATAACTTTTCGTAATTTTCTCCATGTCATCACGAATGTTAACCCAGTGGTTAATATATATATATATATATTTTCAAATAAATATCTGCCAAGATTAAATAAGCTGACGTGTTTCTCTTTTCATGATCTCTCCATATTTCCGAATGTCTCTCCGTCACCCCCTCTCTCTCACTCTCTTTCTCCACACTCCTCCCTCTCCCTCTCTCACACATACACAGACGCATACTCACGTCCGAACTCACACACACATACACACACACGCTCACTCATACACACACTCGCCCGAACTCACACACACATACACACACACGCTCACTCATACACACACTCGCCCGAACTCACACACACATACACACACACGCTCACTCGTACACACACTCGCCCGAACTCACACGCACACGCACACATATACTCACACACACACATATGCACGCCCGAACTTACACACACACATATATGCCGGCTTGCTTGTGTAGCGGCACTGACTTGGTCTGTCAATTAAGTGGTCCTGAGTTCGGTCTCAGCTCAGGATTGAAAAAGTATCACAGCACTGCAAGTCGACCTTAATTTTTTTTATTTATCTATTTTGTATGTTCTTTGTGTGTGCGTGTGTGTGTGTGTGTGTGTGTGTGTGTGTATGTGTGTGTGTGTGTGTGCGCGCGCGCGTGAGGTCACAACCTTACCCGTATAGCTCTGAGCTCTCATTCTGAAGGGTAATAGCTATTGATCACGAGCCCAGGATGTGAACTAAAACCATGATGATCACATCCACACACCCACATACACACCACGAAAATGGTCCACTTTTTACGAGTATATTGTAATTCTCTCTCTCTCTCTCTCACACGCACACACACATACACACATACACAGACACACACGCGCGCGTGCGCGCTGCACAGTGACACAGATATTTATCTTCCTCGTCACAGCTTCCTGTGGGCATCCGTACCTCATCCCATAGAGCAGGGCTGGGCAACATTTTAAGCGTGTGCCGAAATCAGACAAATCTTTGATACAAAAAAATTCTCTCGTGACAACACAATAACATAAACAACAGACCTAAGTACGAATATGGGCCTCCCTTCACCTCCTATAAGGACCCCAATCTATATGTTTTAAATAGAGCTCTGGGGCACGCGTGCCAAGGGTTGCCCACCCATCCCATAGACTCCCCACTTACACCATCCTCTCCCCTCCTCCTCTTCCTCCTGTCCTCACTCCACGCCCTCCATCGCTGGAGTTCCTTGTGTGGGGAGTTACTGGGCCTAAGTACCCTTTTGTCTAAACGTGACGGAGATTCGGTTGGGTTGGGTTGAGGTGGGATTGAGTTGTCTGAGTACAGAGTATACAAATATTATTAGAGCAAACGCCAGGTTGTTTTATTCCGCTAAAGGTTGTGTCCTGGACTGCATAGACGGGCTCTCGACCCAGAAAGACTTAGTTCAAATAAAGGGTTGTCCCTTATGTCTGAAATAATAAATTGTGGTCCCTTAAATCGAGGGTCGAGTGCACTTAGCTTTCCGGGTTGTAGGGAGCCCATTCCTATTGCAGCTTTTCCAGCCCTCGATACTGTGCTCTCTCTCGCTCTCTCTATCTCTCTCCCCTTCGTCCTCTCGCTCAAATCGTGCCTTTCCAGATTAATTTGATTGATTGATTTGTTTATTCATCGTTTTCATTTATCTTATTGGACGGGGGGGAATTCCTATCGCAGGTCAGTGCTTATATAAACAGTGGAATATAATGGCAAAGCGGATTAAGAAAAAAATAAAAAATTATCTAAGGTCCCTTACCGTAGAACCTGAACCAATAGGCTCAATCGATTAGCGACAGCCAGTGATTTATCATTTTTTCATAATTTCATTTCCAAAGTCCTTTTCATTGTCAGATAAATCCCGGACTGAAATATTAATACGCTAAATAATTCGGGAGAAAAATTCTTCTCCATAACGCTGGTACGAAATTTTTGTGCAACACGTCGACGTACGGCCAAGAAAACGACATTTTTGTCGACATTTTCTGGCGCGCTGCAGTCTCGGTGTCTCGTGACAACGACGCAAAAAAAAAAAAAAAAAAAATCACGAGTAAACAAATTTGTCTAACTCTACTAATGAGAATATGCGGACATATTATTGTTAGTTTTATGTAATCGAAAAATCCATTTTGTTTTGCTTCCAACTAAAACGCAGATAAACTTATTTTCTCCAACTGTACTTTGATCCCATATGGATTTCGACATTAGTATAGACTCCGTATTAGAATTCAAAAAACAAATAATTATCTAAATACATAAATAAAATAGATAAATAGATAAACACAAATAGATGAATAAATAAAAGTACTACATCAACGTAGCGAGTGGGTCAAAATCACGGACGGTCTTTGACTCCAGTTCTCAACTGCATAACTGATGACGTCAAAACGCATGCGCCCAAATAAGGCGCAAATTTAAGCAATCTCGCACGCAAACCAAACAAATGAAAAATACAGACGGGAATGCAAGCCATACCCGATCATGTCAAGTGACCGGGAGGGTCTTTCCATAGCTGAATTAAATCGCCTGGCACTAGATAAAATAACCATAGGATAAAACACCCAAATGGTTTACAAAAATCACAATACACGAAAAAATAGTATGCATTTGCAAGTGCCGCTAGCTGATTTTATTTAACCAAGACCTTTAGTAATCTTAGTGACGTCATTTTAAAGGGGAGGGAGAGAGAGAGAGAGAGAGAGAGAGTGGAATCGGACCTCACTTGAAGATCGATCAACGGAAAGACTCAACACTCGTTGCCAGCTACGGTGGAACCTTTACTTTAATTTATTTATTAACTTATTTATTTCTATTCTTAATTCTCCTAAGAAATTAATATTGTCGTCAGTCATCGACGATGAACTTGTCACGGGAACGGGCCTCGCCTCCGAGGGTGTGACAGCTTAATCTTGTCACTCGCCGCCGCCCAAGGGCACTGGGTCACTCGGACAAGGTCTGCCAGCCGTCGAGCCGAGCCGAGCCGAGCCGAGCCGAGCCGAGCTCGTAATGCGCACAGACTCCACCTAAAGGTCTGCAACTTAACAGAAACTTTGTGTCTATGGAAAGAGTATGAAAGCTCAAATCTATGTTGGCTAGAAATATTTAATAAAACTATTGCACCGGATGAGCCAATTCGTCTAACCTTGGCTAAGATAAAATCGATAGTGTTGCTAAGTCGAAGAGACGCGTCAACGACATACCAGCAATCTGGTACAAATCTCGTCGAAGTTTTGTCGTTTTCTTTAACACATAATTGTAAGATTTTTTGTTGTTGGGGGCTAGAAGGGGTGGGGGCTGCATGTCATCCATATTACGAATGGATGACCATAAAAGATAAGAAACGGTGAGCTTGTCACTAGTATTCCGCCTTCGTAATTTAAACGGATTTGTGATGACGTCAAGTCGCCTGCCAAGGTTCTTTCTTGTAATATCTACAAAAGTTCTACGTACGTATGACACCTGTACAGTCATGCACAGAAGATAAAAAAACAAGATTCATGGACACTTCGAAATCAATATATATATATATATATATATATATATATATATATATATATATATATATATATATATATATAAAGAAAAACCCTAGAGTTTTACAGCTCCTCGTCTGCCATCCCCTGAACATTCGAATAAAGACGTGTATGACGTCATGAACAGATAACCGTTACCACTAGGAATCGGAGAGGAGTGCGGGATTCGAATCCATAACTAAGCGAATGCGAGACCGGCGCACAATTCCTGACCAACTGATCAAATCGAATTTTAGGAAACTGTCATCGCATAGGACTAAAGAAAAAGTGAAAAATTTATGTTTTTCCTACAGGATAGTTTGTGTCGTAGGAGATTACTAATTAAAGTCGCATCGCTCGGAATGAAAACCAAGAGGGATTGATTACGTAAATAGTTGCAAACAGTTTCGTGTTCTGTCTCTCTATCCTTCTCTCTCTCACTCTCCCCCCCCCTCCATCTTACCTTCTCGTTTTTTTTTTCTTTCCCTTTCTGTCTCCCTCTTTCCCATTTCCTCCCTTTCCCTCTTTCTCCCTCCCTCTCTTTTTCCCTGCCCCTCTCTCTCCTCTCTTTTCCTCCTCCCCCCCTCTCTCCTCTCTTTTCCTCCTCCCCCCCCTCTCTCTCTCTCCTGACTGGGCTTCCCCTTCCTGTTGGGAGATGAAACGAGCGACAAACAGTATCCGGTGTCGCGTCGCTTAGCTGCCGCCGACGACCCGACGTCACGTCGTTGCACATGGCAGAGTGGCAAGCCAGGCAGGCAGGCTGGCAGACAAACCAACACCAACACACAATAGTATCCTTAATGAAATAAAAAAAAGTCAAGAACTGATGATCTGGGAAGAGAATCTGCCCGAGTCGCTTCAAGTGTAGGCCTAGTGTAGGCCTTATGGTCACTTGCAGTCTCCTTCATTCTTATGTAAAGTGTATGGACGTCTTGAAGTTATATAATAACGTATATATATATATATATATATATATATAGGGTCTGTCACGAAACGTATTCTTGTCTAATTGTAGAACTACTTAACCCAGTTTTACAAGCGGGTTCACGTAGGACACTCCTCTCTGTGTCAGTATCATTCTGTTCATTTCGACAAGAACGCGAATAACAAAGGATACATGCAGAAAGCCACAGAATAACTGGGGTATCATGATTACTGAAATCCTGGGTTATGTAATTGAGTTCGTTGGCCCTAACGAGACATTTTCGTGCAACCGTACGATTCAAACCAGTGACGTAACACAGGTCCATCTTCACCCACCCACCCACCCACACCCACACCCACACCCACACACACACACTAATCAACACACACTAATCAAAGGCACTTCCTGCAGAAACACTGGAATGTAATGCATTTCAAAGTTGTACGTTTCAACTGAATAAACACCGACGCGATATGACGTCATGTCTGTAAATTAGGCTTATCTAGTCGTTTGTTTACTTCGTTATTTTTATTATTATCTTTTTCTTATCTGGCCTCGTTATGGACCAAAAGATCTCCTGTCGGCATTTATGCCTTTTCTCCGTGACCTATTATAACACACAAGCACAAATAATGCGTATACTATGTCCCGTAAAAGGACCCAAGGAAGCAGGAAAAGTGTCGACTTAACGTCGCCGACCTGGAAACCTTTCCGCCAACCAAACCCGCGCCATCTAAGGAGACCCATACGCCCTCTCTCCCCTCAACCTCTTCCAACCGGTGTCTTACATCATAAACTTTATTCTTGGAGGGATTCAAACTCTTTTATTAATCTGAAGCCTTTCCCGTCAAACAGTCGGACCTGGAAAATAAATGTAACATTTTGCATGATCTGATCTGACACTCATAACCATTGATAAGAGTAAAATTTGCAAAGGGAACGTCACCGTCTTTTAGGGGGTTAACTCCTTCGATTCGACAGCGTTCTTTACATTTTAATGCCAAATATATATATATATATATATATATATATATATATATATATATATAAATACGTGTGTGTGTGTATATACATATATATATTTTGGAAGGAGGCCATTTTGAATACAGGCTTTATTGAAGTCTACAGCAGTAGTGGCATTGTTCAACTTGTAAGAAGTACTCTCGATATTTCGAATGAGAGAGCGGAGGTTGGAGGTCAGGGTATTGATAGAATCTCCAAGGTACATGGTGTTTACTCTAGACCTCTGGTTGGGTCGAAAGACGTCTAGAGTAAACACCATGTACCATGGATATTCTATCAATACCCTGACCTCCAACCTCCGCTCTCTCATTAGAAATATCGAGAGTACTTCTTACAAGTTGAACAATGCTACTACTGCTGTAGACTTCAACAAAGCCTGTATACATACATATATATATATATATATATATATATATATATATACACACATATATATATATACACATATATATATATATATATATATATATATATATATATATATATATATGTATGTATATACACTCACACATACTACATACACACACACACACACGAGACAATGGTGTCGGTACTCAAGCCATATGAGGGAGGGAGGAGAAAAGGGAAGAAAAAGACAAGATTAGATGAGCTTATGGGACATATATATATAAGGACATAAGTATTAGAGTTGGAGGGAGGGGGAGAGAGAGAAGGAGAGGAGGGAGACAAGGAAGTAGTGCGTGAACGAGTAAGTGAATGGGGAAGGTGACAATTTCAGTGAAGCGAACGAGGAATGTAAAAGGTGATGGAGATTTGATGGAAAAGGGTGAGGGGGGGACATGGTTCCAATGTAGAGAGTAAAGAGCGATGGAGAGTGGGAGTCACTCACATGTTTTATTATGGCTAACAAAAAATCGTTCGGGTCACGGGCGTCTCTACTAAAGAGGCGAGTAATCTCTGACACTGATGCCACACACACATTTTTTTTTCAATTCTATTAATTTTATTTACTTTCAATTCTATTCATTTTACTTACCTATCTCTACATGTATTTATTTATTAATATATTTTATTAATCAAATATTTTTCTCAAAATTATATTAGTACGAAAAAAAATATTATCTCTCGAGGAGACGAGAGTTTGGAGGAAATGGCGCGATCCGATTGGCCATGACTAATCTAGACCACTTTTTTCACACCACAACTTCCCTCCTTCCCCTCTACCCAACCCACCTCATCCCTAAACATTTAACAATTTCCCCACTTTAATCTGGTTAACACCAGACTATTTTATTAACCCCAGGAAATAAATAAATAAACAAATGTGTTTCTGGGGTCTGTCGACTCGAAAGCTCTTCCTACGAATGACCACCCCCACCCCCACTCTATCCCAGATCCAAAATTATTGCACAATATTAATTCATGGTGCAAAACTGATTAACAATATACGAATGAGAATACTGATGTTAGTTTATATACAGGAGGTAAGACTAACTGAGAAAAGTTTCAGCTTTCTAATCTTGAAAACGACTGTTTTCAACCGTTCCCAGGGAACAGTAGCTTGAGGGACGGGACGACTATCGAGAGGGAATTGTTTATTTCAAGTATAAAAAAAAAAAAAAGTTTGGTGACAAACACATGCATACATATAAAAGATGTAATCAAGTTGGGCTCCTTTATCTTTCTGTTTCTTGCAAGTTGATGTAAACACGTATAATTATGGTTTTTAATAAAAGATGTTTATTTAGCCACAGTTGAAGCCTTAAGGGGCGAAAAGGAGGATGAGGAGGAAGAAAAGGAATAGGAGAAAGGAGGAAGAGGAAGAAATGGAGGTGCAGGAGGAGGACAAGGAGGAGGAGGAGGAGGTGGAAGAGGAAGAGGAGATAGAAAGGCAGGTAATGCAAGACGACGAAGAAGAGATGGAAAAATGGGTGAATCAAGAAGACGAAGAGGAGGAGGAGGAAGTAGAGGAGAAGGATGGATGGGAGGAGACGTGGGGCGAGCAGGAGGAAGAAGGAACGGGGAGGAAAGTATAAACTAATGAGAAAATGTTACAGATGCTGCGGCAGAATGAACAAGAAAAATCATGTGACGCAATTAAAGAAGAATGAGAAAAGAAAACGGAGGATGGGGGTGGGAGCGTCGTGGGAACGTAATTACGGAGACAAAAAAAAATGAAGACAGGAAAGAAGTCTTGAGAAAAATGGAGCGTTTGCAGTCACTTGGCATACAGGATGCCCTCAATTTAACAGATTCAAGTGTGTACAGCCGAAGAAAGGTGCAAGCACTGTCCTGATAAAGCATATGGACTCCACAAAGGAAGAGTGAGAGAGAGAGAGAGAGAGAATGAGACATACCATTTTACATGGAAGGTCATCATCACTGCTCATTTAGGTACGGATCTGCTTCTCAGCTGTACACACACGCACACACGTACGCATGACTTGACTGATGTAGTTCATCAGGTTGAATCGACTTCGTTTTATTCTACTCATTTTCGCGGTTCTCAAGTCAGGTGACTCACAACCGACTCATGCTGGTATCGATTTTGCATTTAATTAATTATCATTAGGTATCATTAGGCAGTGAGAAGAGCATGGAAGAAAGGGAGGCCTTTTTTGGTGGAAGGTAAGTTGAGAAGGGACAAAAGGTAGGGAGGTTCTTAGAGTGAACTCCTTGAATGAAAAGGAAAAGGAGAAGGAGTACGAAAAGAAGCTGAAGGAGGAGTGGGAGGGAGTAAAGGATAGAGCAGAGATGGGTGTGGAGGAGGAATGGGGATGGTTCAAGGAGGGAGTCTTAAAGTGTGTAAGGATGGTGTGTGGAACAAGAAGGACAGGGGGAAATAGAAGAAAGGGTAGTGAATTGAGGAAACAAAGAAGGATGCGTTATGTCGCCCTGGCTGTTCAACTTATACATGGATGGGGTGGTGCGAGAGGTGAATGCTAGGGTAGTGAGTCAGGGATTGGAGATGGTTAAAGAAAATGGAGAAAAGTGGGAGGTGAGCCAGCTGTTGTTTGCAGACGACACTGCGCTTGTGGCAGGGTCAGAGGAGGGATTGAGGAAGCTGGTGGCAGAGTTTGGGAGAGTGTGTGATAGAAGAAAGCTAAAGATAAATGTGGGTAAAGGTGGAGTGAAGGTGGAGGTAGAATGTAGATTGAGAGAAGCGAGTAAATGCCTTGGTGGTTTGAAGAGTGTAATGAGGAATAGACATTTGGGAATGGATGCGAAGAGGAGACTGTATGAAGGAGTGATTGTGCCAACAGCACTGTATGGGGCAGAAACGTGGAACATAAGAGAAGAAGAGAGAAGGAGTTTGAATGTGTTTGAGATGAGGTGTCTGAGAAGTATGGTGGGGGTTACTAGGCTAGATAGAGTGAGAAATGAGGAAGTGAGGAGGAGAACAGGGGTGAAAAAGGATTTGGGAGATAGGGTTGATGAAAGAATATTAGGATGGTTTGGACACATGGAAAGAATGAGTGAAGAAAGACTAGTAAAAGAGGTATGGAAGGCAGATGTGGAGGGAGTGAACATGAGGGGACGTCCTAGGATGAGGTGGATGGATGGGGTGAAGGGGGCTTTGGGGAAGAGGGGAATGTCTGTTGAGGAAGGAAGGGAGAGGACGGAAGACAGAGGTGAGTGGAGAATGGTTGTATATGGATGATGTTGTGACTGCATGAGGAGGAATGGGCGGGGGGGTGGGGGGTGGGGTAGTATGGGTGAGTAATTTTTGACGCAGCCCGAAGGGATTTCTCCCCGTCCTCTCCTTATATGCAAAGGGGGACGGAGAGGGGGGGTCGCCGATTAAATGAAGCGGCCTTGCTGTGGATGTACTGTGTCTTGCGACACTGCTTCTGACCCAAGGCGGTGGGCAGGGTGCAGGGATGACCCGTCATCCAGGAGGTGCTCAGATGAGAGGAAGGGTGGGAGGGGTGTGGAGTGTATTTAGGGATGAAATGGGTGGGAGTGTTTTTAAGCCTTTCCCTTTTTGGCTACCTCCCTTGGAAGGGGGAAAAAGCCTTGGTATATGTATGTAGGTATCATTATTATTATCAATTACCATTACTACTATATTTATTACCATTATCGTTATTATTATAATCATTATTACTTATATTACTTTGTTACATCTGTTTATCTATTTCCTTTTACGGGGATGGGTATATATACCCGCCCAGCCATCTTGATCAGCCGTCTGATGGATGTCCAGTCCAGACCGGGCGTTGTCGAATTAATTTCGGATTTTTCCTCATAGCCAGTGCCTGAAGAGAGACACCTTGCATGGTAGCAGGTGGCTCGGAATCAGAGTTGTCTTTCCTCCTACAGGGAATTTTACTCTAAAGCACCGAAATTGGAAGTCTTCCTCGAAGAGAGGTGCTTTTGTCCTCCGGCCTGGGTGTGGGAGGCGGGTGGGAGTGGAGTGGGAGGGGAGGGGGAGTCAGGCACAGAGGGGTTCATCTTAAAGGTCATACACAGGTGACTAAACACACCTGGGGGTGGGGGGCAGCTCCAGTAAATGAGCAAGTGCACTCGTTGTTCTTGACGTTACGCTGGCTGTTGTCGTTCTTCTTTTCCTTTTTCGTAGTCTAGATATTTTTCATCATCGGTTATTATTCACAATAGTGTCTGTAATTATAATGACGATGGTGCTGATAATATGAGTGCTTTTATTACTAGATTATTTCTTCGTTATAGACATCACTGCATCCTACCAGAAGCCTTTCTCCGATCACTCACAGCCTCCGGGCTGAGGAGGAGGTGGGAGAGAGGGAGAGGTGGTAAACGTCATGTGCGTGATCTAACCAGATGCTTGAGCGATGGCGTGGCCATGGAGGGAGGAGTGAGGGGGGGTTAGGTACGCTCCAGCAGAGAACAAAAGAAGGCAACTGGTGTTGCATGACTGAATATTGCGGAAATTGTGTAATGGGAAATTGCATAATAGGGGAGAGAAAATGGGGGAAATGGGAGGGGGAACTAGGTAACGTGGTGGGTGGTCTGGAGAACTAAGGTTGGGAATTTGTGCAGAAAGTGAGGGTAGTGGGGAAGTGGGGGTTGGCGGGACGACGAGAAGTTGGTATTGAAGATAAAACAGGCGATTGTGGTATGTGCTAGCTGTTATGATCATAGCAGGTAGTAGATGCAGTGAGGAAGGCACCTGAGGGTAGCTATAACGTTTAAGTCACAGTGTAACGCAAGTTATTATGAAAAATGAATAAATAAATAAAAAAATACAGACGACTTTTTTCCCGCCAAGGGCCAAGACCAAAGCGCGCGTCATTTCATTTTGCCCGAGAGAGTTTGCCGCAATTTTAAACCTTTTAGTTTGACTAATTTTAAACAATTTTATCCAGCGAAGGTGTGGGCATGGGTCAAAAATGAATTTTAATCAGTTGATATCCCATTACTGACACAAACTCGCCTTTCAACCTAATAAAATTGTTGTATTACCACAATAAAAGCTAAAGGATGACACTAACGTCTTAAAAATCTTGCTCCCGTTGTTCCAGAACTTAATTTACAACTTCCCTTGCTTAATATCCAGCACACGAAAAAATTCTATACGTTAATTGCATAACAATGAGATTTTCGTAAATGATATACCAGAGATACAATAGATCTGTAGTTGCAAAAATCGAAATTAGCAAGATTTTTTTTATACGTCAGCCCTGTGAGGTGACTAACATGCAATAAATACACACACAATTAAAAATGAATAAATCATTAGACATAATAAATAATTAAATTAACAAAAAATTATTATTCTACTCCAGTTTCAACTTGGTAGCGACAGACAACTGTCTGCTAATGGTGGTCATGAGAGATGTGAGAGAAAATCTGTCCATCCTTCGTCTTCACCTTCTTTCAACCCCTCAACTCGACGGGTACACACCACGCAAAGGCCCCAAGCGTCCTCATTATCAACTTCTGGGGAACTACGAAACTTAGGCAACAATTGTAATTTTTCTTTCCTATGAACCAAGTGATGTTCACGGTAATAATACAACCTAAAGTTTGGGTAGTTTGCGTAATGATACGTCTGCACTTAACTAAGTTAGCACTTGATCCTAACCAAGTTAAACATGGATTAAGCTCTCTTGCCCTGATGACAACTTTAAACAATTTGTTTCATCTGACGTCACACAATTTTATTTAGTTGAATTGAAGGCGAACTCCCCTTCTCCCACACAATGGAATAAGGTGAGCACATCTCTATCAATCAGTTCGATCCTTTAACATATTCAGTTCTGGCTAGTCACGTGAAGAGACAGAGTCACTTGGATATAATGGGATAATATCAACATATCCACAACTATGTCCTGTCAATAAATAAAATCATTTATTATATTGGTAGAGGTAGGATGAGGTTGTGTGAGTTTATTTCCATTTTGGACCCGAGTCCTTCAGAGAGAGGACTGGTTCGAAAGAAACTAAAGCCGCTACCAATATTTATCATGTATTATCCTCTCTCTCTTTCACACACACACACACACACACACACACACACACACATATATGTATATATATTTCCGCTGCATTTGTTCCTCTAAGGGACCTTGCCTATGATAACTTTTCATAAGTATCGAGCCAGAAATTGACGTGTCTGGATCATGATATACGACCGCCCTGGCTCAGACCCATGCGAGGAAGGGTGAGTTGAGGTGGGGAATCATTGCCATGGGGGTGGGGGTGGGGCTGAATCGTGAGAGAAGTCGGTTGAGGAAGGAAGCAGAGCGAATATTTTCCACAGCACCTTATATTTCACATTAGGTGCTGTCATACCCCCTCCATTGCATAAAGTCGTCTAGTGTTAGCTAGAATTAAATATATAAAGGGGAGTTACCGTGTCAGAGAGGTTTATCGAGATAGTCGTCATCATTGGTTTTTGCAAGTGTGATTATCCTGAATGGGTGTCGATCATGCTGGTCTGACCTTGGAGAGGGGGGGGGCGTTGTTGCCAAGGGAACGCACGGGACAGAACTTGGGTGGAGGCTGATTTGTACAAACATATGAATTTATAGCGATTGTAGTACACTTCAAGCCAAAAGAAAAACATAATTTCAGCCCCCCAAAAATATATGTATAATTTCCAAACCTAAAAAATATTAGACAACACTATATCAAAGATGGGTTTTCAGAATACAGAGAATGGTAATTTGGCCGATTGAGCAACGTGAAAAAAGAATAGATTTTTTTTTGGCGGAGAGCGGAATGGAGTCGTTTGAATCACGCGACGGTTACAATGTTTATCATCAGCTTCTGCGCATACCCAACAGCATCGACAACACTCCTATGAAGTATAAAATCTTCACTAGTTCCTCCTATGCAAATCACATGTACATTAATTTTTACAACTTCACTGATATATCTTATTTACATATAAACATTATCCTTTTTTGTCCAAAAACGATTTCCTTGTATTGTATGAAAACATATTGCAGTCACCAATTAAGACCTCATTCGCACAATTGTCATTTAGGAAAAGAATTGCACATCCGTACCTATAGGCATGTACAGTCGAGGCACGCCGGTGCGTCCTAGTTTGAAGCAAGGACGAAGAAGTCACCTCAACGACACCATAGAGAAGGGTGTAATCCGACAAAGCTGATTTGCAAGGCAGCGAGCGTGTGGGGGTGGGAGAGGCTAGATGGGATGGAGGAAATGGCTACTGGAGGAGGGTGCGAACAACTTGTCTGATAGTTTGGAAAAACCAGTTTGTCACGGAAAAAAGGGGAAACCAGTAGGTGCAGGGGGAACAGGCGAGCGACTCTGTGATGATAAACTTAGCATAAGGGACAGGGTCATGAGGGGAGGCGAGGATAGTAAGTCAAGTTGAGCACTTGGATACAGACTCGTGGAAGGTGGTGTGGAGTACGTGGGAGGGGCTGGTGGGGGTCGAACTGAAAAGGTGGGGATCCAGTACAACAGTGAGAGGCGGAGATCGCCCTAAGCAATGTCTTTGGAGAGGTCACGGTCTAAGAGACCGAGAAGATTATGCACAGGACTCGACACGACAACACGGAACCACGAACACGCATTTCCAAAGGGAAGCGTTCCACAGCACGAAGTGATTGTTTATGCGAATACATCTCGAGCTAATCTTTACATTATTAAAAACTAAAATAAAAATAAAAATCCATCTCACTCTGAGACCACTGCTGGAAAGAATGACAAGTTAAATTTTCACCATGATCTGTGGACGAGTTTAAGTAAATAAAATATAAGTAGTAATATGTTTTCGGTTGGTAATCCGTTTTACGTTTCTGTTATTATTGTTTTGGCTCTAACATATCTATTTCTGCATTCATTTACCGAAACAAAAACATTGTCACCGGAAGTCGTCGGAAACAAATGGTGATTGCGTTATTTAACTTTTGAAACAATAAAAGCAATCACAGCATCGTTCTGCAATATACTGTTTTAAATTCCGTAGATTTGTACGGCGAGATTAGGGGATGAGAATTATATGCTTGATAAATTATTTTTTCGTGTTCTATCTCATCCTCCATTCCAGCACCCTTCGTATAAAAATATTGTATTTTGTTATCTGCAGTTGGGTTATTATTATAGGTATCAGGAAATAAAACTAATTTTCGAAGAACAGATGTAACAGCAAAGGTGAATATGTCTCCTTTTCGTAAATAAATATGAAAAGATAACCTCGGAGTTGTTGGAAGGATCAGATATTGTGAATGATGGCGGGAAGCCTGACGCGCTTGTGCGCTCGCGGAAGGAGAAATGGCGGGAAACCATACTGTACATTGCAACGCCGCACCGTAAAGTAAATAACCGGTTGTCTTCAATCTAACCGACACAAATCAAAGAGGCCTCGACTCTTGGAGGCAGGCACTTAGGAAGGATGAGTACAGTTGAAAGGGGATCTGGATGGAAAAGGAAAGAGGATTTGAAGAGTGAGGAGAAGAGAGAAGTAAAGAGATGGGTCAACATGCAGACAGAATGCCAAGAACCTGGGTAGGGTCTGACAAGGTTCCATGAAAAGAAGTATACATTCACAGCCTCGGTGAATGCTCAACAGAAACTCAACATCGCAACACCAACTTAAACTCCTTCATTCACACAAACACCCCACCTACATTAAGCTCCCGTCCCTCCCACCTAGGCAGGCAACTTCCTCCAGCAGATCAGAGAGTTGTCTCCACACCCCAAGCAGCTTGGCGTGCGCCCAAGGGCATCAGCTGTCTGCCTGGTGCCCTTCACTTCTACTTCCTCCCTCCGACGGGTGATGGGGATGAGGGCTAAGCGAAAAGGGAGAGGGTAGGGAGGAATAGGGATGATGAATTAAGCTTAACATGACCTTTTTTGCTACCCACTCTCATCTCGGAATCCTTGAAGATCATTCCAAGCGTGCAGCAATTACCTTGATTTTTCTTTTTTGCTGACGCCAGACGACTTTAATTAGCTGAAGGTACATTAAAGGACAAAATGGAGCCTCAGTGGACTGAGGCACCACAAATAAGCCACGAATCATCCCTCAGCTGAATTGAATCAGCTGGTGTAACCGGAAACAAAAAATGCGAAAACTGCGTGTGACAACGCCCTGTTCACTCCTTTCCTCCGTGCTCATGACGTCTTCCCCCAAGGTCGCTCTGCGATGATATGCACTGCTGTATCAAATTACCAAGAACTATAAGGTTTATTTTTTTCTCCTATTACTACCAAGTTCATCGGAGCTGTGACACCCCAGAACTGAGCAAATTCGGTTAGTATATTTCAACACAAAGGTTATAGGTATGAATTAACCCGACCTGTTACTTTGATATAGGTGTGTAGCGTCCGGTTTTCGTGCTGAGGTATTGTATGTTATCACCACCTATCACGTTTACATATACGGACTGTCAACGATCATATTCATGGCTGTGGGCACCATGGTTTGAGTTTGTCTTTTGTTTTGTGTGTTTTTCAGTTATTCCAGGAAAATTATTGCGTATGATTTTGGGGGTTACCGAGATCACTATAAGATAGTATATTTGCTGGGTCAATTTGAACTTCCCATTAATTTGTTTTCGTTATAAATACACACACAAGGTGTGTGTGCGTGTGCATGTGTGTGCTTGCGCGTTGGCATCATTGGCACAATCTACCAAAATCCATCAGTAAAAGAAACAAAGAAAGGAAAACGGAAAAAGGAAAACGATAAAGAAAGAAAAAAAAAGAGTGAAAGGAAGGAA
This sequence comes from Oratosquilla oratoria, assembly GCF_046742065.1. Taxonomy (NCBI): domain Eukaryota; kingdom Metazoa; phylum Arthropoda; class Malacostraca; order Stomatopoda; family Squillidae; genus Oratosquilla; species Oratosquilla oratoria. Next base: position 17,701,660 of record NC_134790.1, read on the forward strand.
AATGAATAATAATAATGATAATAATAATAATAATATCGATGATGATAATAACAATATCGATAATGATAATAACTAAAGAAAACGTTACCGCCTCCAGACGTCGACTTGAAGTCAGTGTTAGGACAACACATTTACCATAACCGAACACAAGAACGACGCCTTTTCGAAAAGGCGAGAAGTCCGTTACATATGCTCGTCCTGGACGGTTGCTAGTGCAGACAGCAACCCAGTGTTGCAATACAATGCGCAATAAAGGAATGTCGTAACTTCGTTCGTATTCAGTGCAGGAAATTCATCGCGCATTATGAACGAAATTTGTAATGCGATCATGTACCAATTTACAGGAAGAACGTACTTATTCACAATATAATATCAATAATTAAAACAAAATATCAAACGGTAATCAACTTGCTGAACATCGCAAAAGGTATGTCTAATATTACGGAAAACATACAAAGAATGGGAGAACTTTTACTATTATTTTTTAGATGAGGTGTCTGAAATATACATGTGTTACAAGAATGGATAGATCGATAATTATAGATACGAGACAGAGCGAAGATGGGATGAAAGCTGTCGGTTAGGGTGTTGAGGGGTTTTTGGGCATAAGTGAAGGATGACATGGGAGACTCGCAAAGAGATCGTGGAAAACGTAAGTGCTTGAAAGGAAGATCGAGAATGAGATGAGGAGATGGATGGATGGGGTGAAGGCTTTGAATATACACTACGTGGTATAAGAACATAATGGAGAAGACTGCAAGAGACCATAAGGCCTACACTAAGCAGTTCCAGGTCCCTTACCATCCCCACCCATAAATTTATCTAATCTTCTCTTAAAATAATAATCTCTTTCAGCGCTCACTACATGGTCACTAAGTCTATTCCATTCGTTAACCATTCTATTGGTAAACCAGTTCTTGCCTATTTTCTCCTTAAATCTAAATTTGTTTAGTATACTGCTATACTGTACTGAGATGGGATCCCGTCCAGGCTAAGAGTCTGACCTTCCGCTGAATGAAGACGGCTGTCGACGGGAGACTAGGTACAGCGCTGCTGGGGCCTAAAGTCTGAGAGCCCTCATGACGATGTCGGCATGTGGTTAAAAGTCCAAATGAGTAATATTTAGATTCTGTACTCAATGCCAGACACGGCTGCAACTTTGCGATCTTGCTGTACGATGCCCTGCCATAATGAAAACATCAATTATGAGATTCCGCGTCCAGAGAATGGCTGCTTCTGACTTAAGAGGGTTTGTTGGGCACTGACGCTCCCCCCCCCCCCACGGTGTCGTTATAGAACTTCTTTACCTCAGCGATGATGCTCTGGAGCTTGGGCTGCGACCTCTAAAGGGGTCTCGATCGCCGAGGGCCGTTTCAGGGCCGAGTCTGGAAGATCCGGTCGAGAAGACAATATCCGTCGACGACACAGAAAACGGTCGTGGTTTTATCATTCGTTCCGGCAAAGCAAATTAAAATCTTAATATCTTTTCCGTTGCCGAAAGGATTACTGGGGATCAAATGACTTTTAATTCCATGGAGAGCAAAATCATCTCTCGACATAATGATAATTATCCTGTACGGCGCTATGGGGAAAGAAGAAGCAACATCGAAACTGCTGCCTTCCCCACCCACTCCACCCGTACCCTCCGTCGACCTCGTTGTCGCCCGCTGTGTGTGCTCAGCGATCAATACCTCAGCCTTTCCCTCGACCTTGAAAGCCGAGGCTGATATCCACGTGGAGAACGGGAACGGACGTGAAACCGTACCACGGTGACCAGCTGTTTAAGAATCGAACACATGCCTCTAGTGACCATTGGCTCTATCCCTCAAAGGGGAGTCGGAGAAGGAGGGAGGAAAGAAGAAGTAAGAAGGCGCATTTGGTAAAGTCAGCTTGGATTATTTTCTTAAATTTAATTTATATCTATTTTAGTTAAACATCAACGTACATATATATGGAAGTGTACCTGCCCCTATCTCCATATATATTTATCTGTGTATGTATACACATGCGCTCATGTACACAAATTACTGTCGGCGGGTGAACAAACGCACACACGAACGCACATATGATCGTGAGTGCAGATGCACCGGGGGACGCGTGGACGTACAAACGAACGCACGCCACCATCTTGGCACACACATTAGGATATGCCTATACATACTGTATTTATATTAAGACGTGTGTGTGTGTGTGTGTGTGTGTGTGTGTGTGTGCACACACGCACAATTCACCAAAATCCTGGATAACGTGTTGGACTCGTGATCGACACCTGTTACCCTCCCAGATGAGAGATTGGAGTTCGTTTCCAAGCCGATCTATGGCCAATACTGTCAACATACACACCTTTCATCCCCTTGCTCAATGGTGGCAGTAATGGCTTGCATTATTAGAACAATCGATGCTAACATTTACACTAGCGACCCGTGCAATAATTGTATGTATGTATATATATATATATATATATATATATATATATATATATATTATATATATATATATATATATATATATATATATTATATATATATATATATATATATATAAATTCGGTTTACCGTTACGAACTCCCCCTATCAAGAGGCTAGGACGGTGCCCCTTACAGAGGACTTTGTAGCATGGGATTTAATGAACTATGCCCTTGGTCCAACTCGCTGGTGGCAAGGATCGAGCTGCCATTACCTAGACCTGCGCGTATGAATACTTTACACATGCAAGAGGGATGAAACTGGGAGTTGTTCTCCCATGCATTCCTCAGGGAGCTAAACTAAAGTTGGAAGAGCTTGAAAGTCATTTGCCTAAACATTTATGCGAGGCATACCCTTAACAAAATTTGCATCTGAAGTTGGGGGTATTCCACCATCATGGTTTACAGTTAAAATTGTGTTGTTGTCGGTTATTTTATTTCCTTTGCAATGTTGAGTTTGACGAGTGAAGAAATAATGCATGGGAGAATTAGTTTTTATTCTTATGGTGCCCTTCATACGTGTGGATATTCATCTACCCATCCACCAAGGTCTCTAGCTATTTACTTAACATTTCTATCAGAAGATCTTCCTTCGTTCAACAAACAATACTCGCACGACTGCCCTCTCGCCTTGCCTACTACCCTCTGCATGGAACCTCAGTGAATATTTAGTAATTAATATTTCCACCACGGTCATAAATATCCCCCCCTCTCCCTTTCCTCCGGTGTAAACAGTATGGTTTCCGTTATCCCGGGAAAAGCATCATGTAAGAACGAAATATATTGGTACGTTTTGCTCATACGAACTTCAAAAAGTACTTACGATGACCGAAACTTTCACATTGCATCAGACTTAGTTTTCACATAGTCCTTTTCCTGACTTGTCGGCAGCAAACAGTCAAGCGTGCCAATAGCAACAGACAACTAGAACACGGGAAGTTCTCTAGTTGGACAGTCATACTGCTGGCGAGAAGGTCGTACGTCTTTGGCTCAGTAAGAAACAAACAATGGAACAATATTTCGGAACGCTGGCTGATACAACGTTGAACATTTCTTCAAACTTTACAATTAATATTCAGCAGTATTTGCAAAAAATAAGTATTGACATAATACTGATAACCCACTTTCGGAGAAGAATAAGCGAAAGTATAAAGATCTGTATATTTCGATCACGAACTGTGATCCTCTTCGGCAGATGTGAAGAGGATCACTTTTGCTTATTCTTCTCCGAAAGTGGGTATCAGTATTATTTTACCAACGTGCTACGACATAACTTTGTGAAGTATCAACATATTAAAAAAAAATCTTTAATCTATGTCTGCAACGTTATTAACCATTGTATGTTCATGGTACTGTTTATTTAATAAAAATATGAAGTTTCTATTTCGGAAAAAATGGCGGGAAACTACGTTTTAGTCGACTTTGAATTTAAATCTCGTCCTGACCCAATTATAGGTTATTGATGACGGTTTTCTCAATAAAATAAATAACTCAACCTTGTTTGCAGAAAATAGATGAACGAAACCTCGACATGAGGTTTCTCTGACCTCTGGTCCATTCTATTTTGGTTGAGCATTAAGCTTGACAAGGTCAAGTCACGAGTGTGGTAACATTTACACCACAATGGCTGCACTAGTTTGTGTTTTTGTTTGTCATTCTTATGGCCGTTGTCATCGTTACACCTGTTATTTGTTGCTGTTCTTGTTCTTGTTATTACCATACCTACTATTCCCATTAAGAGACCGTATGCTTATGATAGTCACAATATATCTGAGGACCAGGGCTACCAATACATCTGGTTATGAGAGTCGCCATGTATCTGAGGATCAGGCATACCAATCCCTCACCTGAATATCGTTTTTGTCGACCGGAATCCCGTTCGAATCGTAATTAAACCCTGGCGTCTGGTAAATAATAGATAAAAATAAAAGTCCTCCGAATTCGCCATCGAGAACACGTTGTAGGCGTTTCGTCGACTTCGCCAGAGAATTCTTTCTCCGAAGTCGTCTTTCCCCGAAGTTATCTTCGCCTTACGAACTCGCCACACACCTTCACTCCCCCCCCACACACACAAACACACAAGAATACAAATTTTATACAGAATTCACCCAATACATAAAATTTCTAAGGTTAGCAGTAGAACTACATGTAACAATAACGATAGCAGTACAATAAAAGAATACTCGTTATTAATTTCTATTATCCCTCCTTAAATATCTATTATCTCCATGACTGTACTTGATAACAGGAGTAATAATAATAGTAGTGGTAATGTGCGTATAACACATGTTAAGGTATTTTATACATTTCTCTGCAATATTTGTACTTTTGTAATTAAACAAATCCTCACAACTTTCACAAATCTAATTGCATAAATAGACTCCCAGGGTGTTTATGTACCTTTCAATGTCACTATTCGCGATTTCCTGTATGCTAAACATATCTGACTCACACTTCACTACGTTTAAAATTCCCGACAACTTCTTCACCGGATCACAGGTAGCCCTGAGTCGTCGCTCAGGATTTTGGATACACACGAGTTTACACGAGATATTTCTCACAGTCTGTCTAAATACTCAGACTAGAGGTCTCTTGTGGCAGTATTTTTTTTTATTCAAGATTCTTTATGCCATGAGGATAAATGCGTGTTTTTTTTCAAATATACGAATGTCGACAATTCATTTCGACATCTGCCTGACAGGTAAACAAACCGTTAAATTTCAAATTAAAATATGATTTGTACTGACCTACAAGCGAAACACAATTAATCCCGCCAACATGGAAGAATATATATCTATTTGTTTATTTAATTACTTATCATTTTAGATGCCACAAGGGTATCATATTGCTTCCAGAAATCGTTGAAAAAAGTAAAATCTAAATAAAAATCTGTCACGAAATATAAAGAGTAGAAAAATACATAATCATGCAAAAAATATATATAGATAAGGGAAACATGAAGAAATATCGATAAACAAAAACACGAGTCAACAGAGGTACGCGAATTGACTGGCTGACCAAAAAACAACCACTCTTTCATATTATGTGTATACTCATTTTTTGAAATGTTTTGTTACGTTGTAGAGTTCAGTTATCTTTAGTGTGTGAGGTAATGAAAGAACTTCCTTTGAAGATTTGTGAACACGCAAGGGGGACTAGACTTGACTAGGGAGAAAAGACTAACATTTTATTTAATTTCAAATTCATGACCATCATTTTTCATAAATAGATTATATAGCGGACCAAAGGATTTAACAACGTTATGAAACATTTTAAAGGACTACATATTTGAGACACTGTATCATACATATAAAGTGAGAGAGGAAAGGCGTGGGAGAGAGATAGAATATGGGAAAGAAAAGAGGGGAAAAGGAGAAAGGGATAGAAAGAGATAAGGAAAAGGGGGAGAAGCGTAGAGCGAAACCGGTCAGGAATAAATTCACTAGACCATAAGAACATAAGAATGAAGGAGACTGCAAGAGACCATAAGGCCTACACTAGGCATCTCCGTATCCATCGCCACCCATGAATTCTTTTTCCGCCTTCCTCAACTTGTCACAATGTCTCAGCATATATATATATATATATATATATATATATATGAGAGAGAGAGAAGTGGGGGGGTTAAGGAAGTCGATAGACACACCAAATTAGCAAGAGACAGCTATGGCAAAAAACCATGAACGAAAAAAACATACAAACCAAAGTAAACAAATCATAAAAGAAAAAAAAAATCTATCTTTTTTCCCGAAGTGATCTAAAAACTTGGCGGAGCCATTGTCGGCCATCTGGAAGGTAACTTCCTTTTGAGCCTCTTATCCTCTTTTTTTTTTTTTTTTTTTTTTTTTTTTTTTTTTTTTTTTTTTTTTTTTTTTTTTTTTTTTTTTTTTTTTTTTTTTTTTTTTTTTACCAAGACTTGTCTTGCTTATGTAGACATCACCATTATCTGGCCAACAACCTTCCCGACATGTCGTAGACTTCCGTGGGCACGAATAAACACTTCCTCTTAACTTCTGAAGCAAATTCCTTCTTAATCGTTTCTTTGTAACACCATTGTCGGCAGACATCTTGGCATGAATGGTGACTCTCTATCCAAATATGTTTTTATTGTAAGGGAATTTCAACTACTGAAGCAACTTCCTTCTTAATCGTTTCTTTGTAACACCATTGTGGGTAGACATCTTGGCATATACGGACACTCTATCCAAATATGTTTTTTATTGTAAGTGAATCTCAACTTCGGAATAAACTTCCTTCTTAATCGTTTCTTTGTAACACCATTGTGGGTAGACATCTTGGCATATACGGAGACTATTTATCCAAATATGTTTTTATTGTAAGGGAATCGCTTTGCAGGGAATTTGATTCCAAGAATGTGTCAGTGGGGCAAAGTGGATGAAATAAAAATAGACCTAAAAAGATAATTGGTTTAATGATTAAATTGCGGTTTAAAACCTTGGAATATTTGTTTCCCAGCGCCAGGCGATTTTATTAATAAAAAAAAATCCCAGCGAATAAAAAGTTAATCCAAGTTAAATTATTCGGAATTAATGAGAGGTTCGTGGGAGACTACGCTCCATAAAACAAACGGGAAAATGAAAACAAATGAAGTGAAAGAAAGTGTTGAAGAAAGTGGGAATAGGTCAAGAATAGGTCAAGATGATAAAGCGAGAGGAAGGAGTTAAGAAATAATAATAACACGAACGCAAACAGCTTTGAAGGAAAAGGAGGAGGAAGAGGAGGAGGGGGGGATGGAAGAGGAAGAAAGCGGGAGAGAGAGAGAGAGAAAGCGAAACAGAGAGAGAGAGAGAGATAGAAACAGGCAAAAAGAGAAAAAGTGAGAAAGAGGGAAAGAGAGAAAAAGGAAGCGAAATAGAAATAAAAAGAATAAGAGAGGGAGAGATAGAAACAGGCAAAAAGAGAAAAAGTGAGAAAGAGGGAAAGAGAGAGAGAGGGAGAGAGAAAAAGGAAACGAAAGAGAAGTAGAGAGAAAAAGGAAGAGAATGAGAGAGGGAGAGACAAAGACAAAAACAGGCAAAAAGAGGAAAAGTGAGAAAGAGGGAGATAGAGATAGAGTCTGTGTATGTGTGTGTATGAGAGAGAGAGAGGGGGGGGGAGGAAAGTAACGAGGGAAGGTGGGACAGAACTCCCACTGAAATTCATGAACTGTCGTGGATTCACCTGCATGAAGCTGCACCGCACCGGAAGGTACGTGAGGGCACCAGCGGGTGTTGTTGACCCTGAGGAGTGGAAAGTGGAAGGGAAGTGGGAAGTGGAAGGGAAGTGGGAAGTGGAAGGGGGTGGAGAGAAATAGGTTATCACGTGGAAGGTGCGAGAGGTGTCGGGAAAGGACACCAAAGGAAGGGGAAGGGGGAAGGGGGAAGGGGAGGGGTGACTGGGAGGTGAAAATGGGGGAATAGGGGAGAGAATTCCTGGGAGAGAAATGGGCTACAAGAGTGAATGTGGAAGACTCCCGTAAGATGGCGGTCGAAGGTTTTGATGAAGAGGACAGGAGGAGAGAGAGAAGGGAGGGAATGGCAGACGACAGGAGGGATGGGGAAGGAAAGGGAACAAGGAAAAGGTGAGAGAAAACATGGAGAGGTAAAAGGTGAGTAAAACATTTGGAAATGAGTGATTTCAGAACGATACTAAAATTAGAGTGAATGAAGAGAATGCAATTAAGATGGGCAGAACAAAATGTTACAAACAACAGAAAGGAATGAGAGATGGTTAGCAGAAAAGAAACAAGTACGAATTAAATCAATAGGAAATCAACAACAGCATTGGAAAGTAGGAAACGAAAGATCAAAAGTAAATTGAAGAGGCAGTAAAGGACATGGGGGAGGGAGTAATCAAGGTAATAGCAGCGAGATGGATGGTAATGGCATCCGAAAGCAAGGTAATAATGATAACCTTGGAGCAAGATATCATGACGCTAGGTTGGGATGGCAAGGACAGCAACTCAAAGTAGAGTGACAAAGAAAACACCTTCAAGATGAGACGACTAAACAATTTATAAAAAAAAAAAAGTACTCAGATCTGAGGGCTTATCTTAGAAGCGTTCGAACGACCTGCCAGGCTGGGGTGCCAGGGAGGTTGGTGCCAGTCAGTGCCATGCACGAACGAGGCGGGAGAGAAAACAAAGATGTAACGGGGCTTAGGCTGGAGGTTGATACAAATACGGAACGGAGGCAGGTGAGGTGGAGAGGTGGTGGGTGGGAGTAAGGGGAGGGCAGGTTCCCCTCTCATGCAAGATTGAATAACGGGAGCATGTAACACCCCTGTGGCACGTCTGACACCTAGACAGTGCACCTGGCGCCAATCTATGGCACTCGCAAAACATCCCTTCCCTTTTCGATAAATATCTCTGACTGGCCACAGGGTTGAAAAGACGTATAAATTATATGTGAAACGGTGCTCTTGGCATAAGAGGAATGTCTGACACTTGATATAAGGGAAGACTACAAATAACTGACTTAATTATATTTATATACATATATATATATATATATGTATGTATGTATGTATGACGTAAGCGGAGTAGGAATGTCTCAGCATATATATATATATATATATATATGACGTAAGCGGAGTAGGAATGTTTCAGCATATATAATATATATATATATATATATATATATATATATATATATGTGTGTGTGTGTGTGTGTGTGTGTGTGTTTTTGAGAAGAGGTAATTTTTAATACAAGTTTTATTTAATCTTACAGCAGTGAGAGCATTGTTTAACATGTACAACATTCTCTCAACATTTCTGATGAGAGTGCACTGATTGATATTCAGTTCATATACAAGTTTCCCAAAGTTCATTTTTTTAATCGAGACGCCTTTCGACCCAATCCAAGGACATCTTCAGGGTCTGGGTACAGCTTGGTGTGAGTGGAGGCGTTCGACCCGGGATCCGGGGCACTTACGGGGTCCACAATAACAGATGCATTGTGGCCGTGGCGCCTGCGACGTGGTGGTGACAGGTGCCTCGACCTTCGTCATCTGGTTGTGCAAAGGACTGGCACGGAGGGACTGATGGGGAAGGAGTGATAAGGAGGAAAGGAGGGAGATAGGGAGTGGGAGGAGAGGCGGGCAGGCAGGTAGGCAGGATGGGAAAGACGGAGAGAAGGAGAAAGGAAGGGAAGGAGGCAGGCAGGTAGACAGGAAGGGAAGGAAACGACGGAAAAGAGAGGAAGAAAGGGGGCAAGGGAGGAAAGGAAGGAGGGAGGAAGGGATGGAGAAAGGAAGGGAAGGAGGCAGGAATAATGACAGGATAGGAAGGACGTAGAAGAAAAGAGGAAGGAAGGGAGGGAGGGAGGGTGGAAGAAAGGGTGCAAGGGAGGAAAGGAAGGAGGGAGGAAGGGATGGAGAAAGGAAGGGAAGGAGGCAGGAATATAGACAGGATGGGAAGGACGTAGAAGAAGGAGGGAGAGAGGAGGGAAAAGAGAGGAAGAGCTGGAGGAAAAGAGGGAAAGAGAGAGAGAGAGAGGATGAATTCGAGGCCTAGTGAGAAGGTCTGCTCAATACGAAACGAGAATGTACTCAGGTGGCGCTTGACAACACCAGAAAGTGTCTGGGATCTCAACCAATCAGCGGGCTGTGCTAACGGGGGGCGGGGCCAGTAGCTGGCAAGGACGAATCAGGGACAAGAAGCTTCATCTCCGTGAAATCGGGAGTAGACATTCTTTCTTTAGACCTCAGTTGGGTAGGCCAACAAGGTGGAGGCATGGCAACAGCATAGATGTTGGGATTAGGCCAACTATGTGGTTGGTGCCTAGCAAGTATCTTGGGGGGCACCTCAAGGATGTGGTGGGTGATGGATAGGGTGTACTGTACGAGTCGTTAAGTGGATGATGATTTATTACAAAATCGGACAACAAGGAGAATGGATTTTATTATTAGGCACAAGCAAAGACAACCTTGCTGATTTCACAATTAACATGGGATCTTCAAGCAGTAATGATCGCGTGAAATTATCTCTAAGTGTAGCCTTCTATCAAGATTGTTTTAACATCGTTTCCA
>NC_134790.1:17717151-17767151 GCF_046742065.1 Oratosquilla oratoria
GCCGACACGTAACAAATGGACAGTGATTTAACCAATTGCGCTATCAAGAGGGAAAGCGTAATTGGTTTAGTCATTGTCCAGAAATAAAGCTAACAGAGCATTAGATTTCATTGCTAGGACGGTAGCGAATAAAAGTGCAGAGGTAATTATTAAATTCTATCTAGCGATAGTTAGACCCATCCTTGACTATGCGGTACAGTTTTGGTCTCCGTCCTACAGAATAGACATAAATTCACTAGAATCAGTACAGAGAAGAATGACCAAAATGATACATGGATTCAGAAATTTGCCTTACGAAGAGAGGCTTAGGCACCTAAACTTACACTCTCTGGAAAGACGCAGAGTGCAGGGTGATCTAATAGAAGTGTTCGAGTGGATCAAAGGCTATAACAAGGGTGATGTAAATAAGGTCATCATAATAAAACAACAGGGCAGGACTTGCAGTAATGGGTATAAACTGGACAAATTTAGATTAAGAAGGAAATAGGCAAGAATTGGTTTACTAATATGGTAGACGATGAATGGAATAAACTTAGTAACCATGTAGTAAGCGCTGAAACTATCAGTTGTTTTAAAAAACGATTAGACAACTTTATGGATGGGGACGACAGGTGGTGATGGATACGGAGCTGCCTAGTGTAGGCCTTATGGTCTCTTGCAGTCTCCTTTATTCTTATGTTTTTATGTATCGGCTAGGTTAGAGTCCTCAGCCCGAAAGCGTATCAGTTTACGAATATCCTTCCATCGAGTTCCTGTTAGTCTCGATCGTGTTTTCAAGGAAGTAAAATGAAATAAATTAATATGGTTGATATATATATATATATATATATATATATATAATGTATGCGCATAGAAGCAATCGTTTGACAAGTATTACACATGCTTTTGTTTTAGGACTTCAAGTAATACAGGTAATTTGTGAATATCTGCTGGCTACTTCAATATAGTTGATAAACATTTCCGGCTCAAATGGCGGTTGCTAATATATATATATATTGAAAGGGAGAAGCGTAAACGCTAGACTCAAAGTAGGAGGTTTAATGCCCGACGTTTCGGTCCTAGTCCTAGGACCGTCCTCAGGGGTGTGAAAATATACAGTGGTCAAAGAGCTTGTTATACTGGCCATGGTTGGAATTGGGAGAGGTATTCCGCACTGCCGAAGCTGCCCGGGTCCCCATCCTCCTCCAGTCGCTACAAGTACCGGACGACTGGTCACAACCTTACACACCCAATTGTACATAATGGATCTCGCATACTTTTTTTTTAATTACAAAGAATAAATACAAAAAAAAAAAAAAATGCCACTTGTGCAAGTGGAAAAGTGGGCTACACACTTGTACGAAAAAGGAAATAAATTAAATCACGTTCATGCACAATGTGACCTTTGTTCATCCTGTCCTCTCTCACTCAAATAGTTCAAACTGAAGACACTTTAAGTTGGGTCTGTCTTTGTGTTCCTAGTGCCCAGGTATATTGGATTTAAATCTATGCACCTGTTTACGCTAACTTTTTTTTGTCGTCCAGGCTTCCTTTTCTTCGAGTGGTCTCTGTGTACCACTGTCGCTCCTTCCCAGTCAATGTTGTGCTGTAGTTAAACCTCCCACTTTGAGTACGGTATTTACGCTTCTCCCCTTCAACATAGATCCCAGACTCCAGACCTTCACACACACACACATACACATATATACGGTCACATGAAGAACTGTCATCCCAGAGCGCTCAACTGAAAAATCGTCACCCCATGCGATCCCACCTGAAGAATTGTCACCCCAGTACGCCGAATATCAACCATGGAACAACTATTAGGTTGGGTTAGGTTGAATGAAGGTTATGCTTATTGTCATCAAGTTACACAACAGAAGAATAGTAAACCCAGGAGGGACCACATGAAGGATTGTCATCCCAGTACGCCGAATATCAACAGTGGAATAAAGATTAGGTTAGGTTAGGTTGAATGAGGGTTATGCTTATTGTCATCAACTTATACAACCGAAGAATCGTAAACCCAGGATGACCCGCAAGAAGAACTGTCACCCTGTCGTCTGGGACGATCCTTCATGTGATACATACATATATGTATATATATATATATATATATATATATATATATATATATATATGTTTATAGATATATATATATATATATATATATATATATATATATATAGAGAGAGAGAGAGAGAGAGAGAGAGAGAGATTGTGACAGATTGGAAAAGGTGGGCGAGGAAGACACTAATTAGACATTATTTCTCTGAAGAAGCCTTTTGCAACTAGTCCGAAATAAACTTGAATTCTAATGCATGTCTTCCTCACCCACCTTTTCCATAATATATATATATATATATATATATATATATATATATATATATATATATATATATATATATATATATATGATGTAAGCGGAATAGGAAACCCAGGAGTCTTAGACTTGAGTTTATTCCTGACTAGTTTCGCAGGTATGCTTTTTCAAAGCTTTTTCAACGCATACCTTTGAAAAAGCATACCTGCGAAACTAGTCAGGAATAAACTCAAGACTAAGACTCCTGTGTTTCCTATTCCGCTTACATCAACCTGTCAGAATGTCTCAACATATATATATATATATATATATATATATATATATATATATATATATAATATATATCCACATACACACGCACTATACATATACAAAAGACATCACATGTTTAGCGCAGCCAAACGCGCGATCACAGCTGTCTTGCGGAACATTATGGGAACTTTGCCAAGGCCGTCGTGTGACGTCACGAAGCCGGGATGTAAACATTGTGACGTCACGGGCAGGAAGTAAACAAAGTGATCCGGAGTGTGCCACGGGAAAGCGACGCATGAAACCAAGTCGACGAAACAAAGCAACGGACGATGGACGACGCGTGGATGCAATTAAATTATAAACAGGACGAGGAGACGCAACCTGTGTACTGAGCAGAAGATAATATTTTGTGGACATTTTTATGTGAGCGGTGCGCTCGTGGTACAACCGGAAGAGTGTTGTTTTCATAACTTCCTTGTCGTGGGTTCAAATCCTGCAATTCTTTCCGATGCTCGGCAGTGACTTAATCATCATCTGGGTCCCAACAGACGGGGCAAGAAGGAAAGGCGAGGAAAAACATATGTAGACATTTTGCAGATTTAAAATAAAAGTTGATATTAAGAAAATAAAGATAAATAAGATGTATTCATAATATTTAATCTACCTCAGTGTCGGTCAGAAACAACCAAGTACAATGTCGAAAACTACCATGGATAACAGAACGATTCATTTTTGTAATCAACATCATTATTATTATTATTAATTATTATTATTATAACCATTATTATTATTTACCATTTTTATTATTATAATACAATTATTATTGTATTACTATTATACCAATATTATTATACAATTATTATTATTATACCAGTATAATTAGTATTACCATTATTATTATTATTACCATTATTACAGTATTCTTATTATCATCCTTTTTTTTATAGAAGAAAACGGAACGCTGTTGACATGACCACCCGGACAACGCAAGGCATCACCCGTCAGCTAGGTGTTGGACCTTGCCACTGCCGATGTGTGAAGAGGCGATGTTTTATGGAAGAGACACGCAACGGTCAAAGTTAACGAGTTCTCGATCTCGCTGTATAAGGCGCGCAGTGGGGGGCCGACCAAAACGCGTGTCACATTTACCTGGTTACGCCGGTAGGCGCTGAGTAGCTGCGGCCGAAGCCGTCACCTTTGCCCTATCATGCGCTTGGGCTGGCTTTCGGGACAAGTAACAGTCGCTGCTGGGAAACGGAGAGGAGTGCGGGATTCTAACACACAACTAAACTGTTAGGGGTTCACAAAAATGCAGGGTTTAGGATATTTCGAAGCTATTACAGTTTGTGTTTTCGCGTTCGTCCTCCACTGGCATTTCAGTGTTCATAATGTGTAATGTGCAACTTGACATTTAATGATTCAAATTGGTAAACATAATATTTATTCTGCTGGCACAGCATGCTGGTCACGTGATCTGAGGGGGCCAGGATCGAAGCTTCGCGACGTAAAGATATTATTATTTGAGACTTCATTGCTGTCACGTGTACCAACTAGTTATTTCGCTTCCTTGTTTGCCTGTTTGTGTTTTTTTTTTTATCCATTTTCTCATTCTGGGCCGAAAGATCTCCTGTTGGCATCCATTGTGTAATGTGATGATTCTCTGTTCCGTAGAAAGAGTGTGTAAGTCAGTGATCAGGTCTAGTTTACAAGTTCATGTTCTGAGTTATCCTTGAATTTAGCAGTGGTACACCTAAATTTTCACTAATATGTGTATATGAGAGGTGAGGAGTGAATGGGCCATATATAAATATATATATATATATATATATGAGAGAAATTCGCTAGTGACAGCGACATTAATCTGATAATTTTTATGACTGCTTCGGCCTCCCGTAAGATAACCTTCACAATGCCGTTACCCACTCAGCTACAGAGACTATAAAAGCCTCGAAACCTGGAATCTATCTGATTCCCGAGGATAAGAAAGATCACTAATCTGCGACCCCAGAATATATATATATATATATTTTGGGGATAACTATACAAGTGTGTTCACGGTGTTCTAAGAGTAATAGGCCGAGTTTCTAATCAGATTTTGGAGGGGGGGAGGGTGTATTAAGGGGAGGTAAAAATAAACTCCCCCCCCCACCAAGCACCTCATGTGTTTGGTCTTCGTAACACTCCATGCCATAGGCTACATGTAAATATTTACCTTTTTCAATGTCAGTAGAGTTTGCGATGTTTGCGTGTATGCGGAGGTCCTTGTTCCCGTCTGGGTGTCTCAAGTAGGTTTATTTTTGCTTGTTTCACCACTTGTAACGTCATGGGTGTAAACGGGTATAATAAGACTGGCTGCCTTAGTATTCATATGTTCAAGGGGAAGTGAGAGAGGGAGGGAGGGAGGGAGGGGAAAGGGAATGGGGGAAGGAGGGAAGGAGGTATGGAGAGGAGAAGGATTTAGGGGAAGTGAAATAGAGTGAGGGAAGGAGGGAGTCGGGGAGAGGAAAGGGAGTAGGGGAAGGAGGGAGAGAGTGGTTGAGAGGAAGGGAGTGGGGAAGGAGGTAAGGAGGGGAAAGGGAGTGGGGGAAAGAGGGAGAGAAAGAGTTGTGGAGGGGAAAGGAAGTGGCGGGATGAGGAAGAGAGTGGGAGAGGGGACAAGAAGTGAGAGAAGGGCGTGAGAGAGAATTGGTGAAGGATGGAAGGAGGGAATGGGGGATAGAAGAAGGAAGTGGAGGGAAAGGGAGTGGAGGAAGGACGGGAGAGAGGGAAGGGATGGTAGGAGAAATATGATCACCGACCCTGCAAAGTCCCCTAAAAAAAAAAAAAAAAAAAAAAAAAAAAAAAAAAAAAAAAAAAAAAAAAAGAGAGAGAGAGAGAGAGAGAGAGAGAGAGAGAGAGAGAGAGAGAGAGAGAGAGAGAGAGAGAGAGAGAGAGAGAGAGAGAGAGAGAGAGAGAGGGAGGGAGGTTGTCTTACGTTTCGTTCATCCCCGAGATGACTTGGTCCCCCTTTCATACCATGAGTCATTTGCCCTTTTACCTCTGCCACCAGCTCCTTCCTTTCTCCTTCTGAGTGATGGAACAGTTACTCGTATCATCAGTCTCGATTAATCCCTTCCCTAACGGGTGGCAACTTTCCTTTTATTCTATCCCCCGTCATTCTATTTTATTTATCATCATGACATACCCTCGGGAGAGCGAAAGGGTCCATATTTGCGACATTTTAGTTCACTTTTTTTTTTTTTTTTTACAAGGGATTACAAATCAAGATGAAAGTCGCTTTTTACAAGGGATTACAAATCAAGATGAAGTCGCCAGGAGAATTTTCGGTCCTTAACAAAGTCGGGTGTAAAGTAATAAATCAGTTACTAAATAAACTTATAGATAAATAAGTAAATGAATAGTAAAACATGTAATGAAATAAACAAGATTAATCATAATAATATAAATAAACTACCAAACATCAAATGAAATGAAATAATCTAATGGACGAAAAAATAAATAGATATACGAGATGAGATATTGAAATATATCAGTCTAGTGTTTCTCTTGATCTTAAAACGTTGGACCATAAAAACGTAAGAATGGAGGGAACTGCAAGAGACCATATGGTCTATACCAGACAGTTCCATGTCCATTACCACCTGTCAACCCCATCCATAAAGCTATCTAATCGTCTCTTAAAAACAACCAATTGTTTTAGAAATTACTACATGGTTACTAAGTCTATTCCATTCATTAACCACCTTGTTGGTAAACCAGTTCTTGTCTATTTTCTTCTTAAACCTAAATTTGCCCAATATGATTCCATTACTACAAGTCCTTTCGTGTTGTCTTATGATCGTATTGCATGAGGCAGATTCTGGAAAAGGTTGCAGAAGTTGTCACAACCTGCATGTATGTAAAACACACGTCGACAACTTGAAACACTTCCAACAATAAGAACGAATCGTGACTTACAGATGCTTATACGATATCTGAGATTAGCCTACTCTTTTGCTTTCTCTCTCTCTCTTTTCTATGAATAGAATTTATCTTTAAGTAGAAAGGACAGGGGGACTTGAAACTCTCAGATACTCAATTGGTACGGTGGCGCACTGTCCAGATTATCCTTCAATTCGTGTCAGATTATTACACTCAGCCGAGAGGTCGTTTCCTAGCAGCAGCATGTGTCATAAAATGATAAAGTACTTCGCTCTATGTAGACATAAAAAGATATCAACTCTTTCCACACAGGATGTTTTCTTAATTTTGTTTGTGACGGTTTTATTCACCTGAAGGGAGTTTTCATACCTGAGATCCGTTACGACAGCCACCGTTTTTTAGAACCAGACAGTTGACGTTGGGCCAAAATGCCTCACTTGTGTGATTCCTCTTCGGCTTTACTGCCGAAACCAAGTGGGTCGTTGGCGTTGTCATGATGAAGATACCTTTCGTCGATGGCATCGTCATGATGAAGTTACTCTTCGTCGACGGCATCATCATGATGCAAAGACCTTCGTTTTCATGGTAGATTTAGTCTAACCACATCCTGACCTTGAGAAGACCACGGCAAAGTGTCGACGTCGATTAGTCGACAATGGTCGACAGTGACCGTGACATTATCATATGGGGTTGTAGCCTCTGAGTTAGGATTCGTAGTGGATTGTGAGGATTTCATCTTTTAAGTCTTCTTATTAATCTATTTATTTTTGTACGGGAACCACATTTCTTGGTGCAGTTTCTTTAACGCAGTGATAATACAATATGAATCACTGGCGATAATATCAAGGTCAATTGCACAGAACGTTAGGCTCCTCTCACCGTTGTACGGAAGTGAAAACAACTTGTATGACAAGAGTATCTCCACGCGTCTTAATTTCTAAGAATCTTTTAAGAATACCGCCCCTTAGTGCTGAAATGACACAATCAGAGTCAATGTTTCCGACGACAATGCCAAACGATGTTGTGATACAAGTCGATGAAGGTTTGTCTCCAAATCTGACTTTTATTTTCCAAACTGGAGCCTCTCACTCAACCTTGAGCTCAGCTGATCCTCCTCACCCACCCCACCCTACCTCACCCTCTCGCTCGCTAGATGTCACATGATGCTCAGTGGGCAAAGTAGATCTCACTCTCTTTGAAACTGTTCCTGTGAATAGTATTCATTTTTCATAATGTAAACTAATATATACAAACAACCTAATCTTCGGTTCAAATTCTTCATGGTATAATTCTTTAGACTCCTACACATCCAGTGCATCATTAGATAATATTCAGTCAAAATAATAATAAGAGATGAGGTGGGTAGTACGGTTGGTCGATAAATGAGGAGTTGGTGATCCGAACGTAAACTTGTGGAACTTTGTTTCACATCAAACACAAGGTTACGTTTCATAAACACTGGGTTTAACTATTAATCGGACAATAATTCATAAATCTTCGCGTGTGATTTTCAAGGTACTATCACGACTGATATATTCTGAATAGTTCTGTTTCATATGTGTGATCATACATCAATATTTGATTTTCCGCATTTCCCGCCAAAAACTTCCCAATGTTTAATGTCGACATGAAAAGTCGTTGAGACGTTACACTAATACGCAATATATTAAGAGTGCATTGATATAAACGTTCATTTAAGACAAATTATAACAATAAATAAATATGCAAATAGATAAACGCATAAAGTAATTAATAATGACGTTCTTGCTTCTAGACCCCACAGATCATCGATAGCTTCGCGGCAACGTTGTTGAATTCGTTGTTATAACATAATTTTAAAATACATAAACTCCATTTCAGAGTAATGCAATGTGCGAGTGTTTCTTTACTGGTAAATTTATCAAGAGTTCAGTCTCCTTCGAATAATGATTTTATTTTTTTTCCTATATTCTAAGTAATACGCAGACGTAAATTTCATAGCAGTAATAAAGAAATATTTAGAAAACCAACTATGTAATTAGAATCATCTTGAGATCTAAGCCACCGAGAATGTTGCCATCGCTTTTCAACACACACACACACACACACACACACACACACACACACACACACGCAAGGTCATAGCATTACCTATAGATCGGACCTACGAGCTCTGAGCTCTCTTCCAGGAGGGAAATAGCTGTTGATCACGAGTCCAACACGTGATCCAAAGACCAAGTGAATACACACACACACACCACCACTTGATATTTTAAGGACAATTATCACAAAATCACATAGTATCATGCACGAACAAAGTGCATACTGACCAAACGCGCGTTCGGAGGTGCACCTCCCCCTCCACCCCGTACCCCTCCACCCCGGGCCACCATCTGGATAAATGTCAAGACTTCACAGCGGAGCAAAGGTTCGAAAGGCGGTGTGACGATGACTGGATCGACGTGACGCAATTCAGCTTCGTCACTGTCATTACGTATCCAGCTGGCGAGCGACAGAGGGTGGGAGGGAAGAGGGAATGATGGTGGGGAGGAAGAGAGATGAGAAGAGGAGGAAAAGGAAGAAGGGTAGGGAGAGATGGAGACGGGGCGTGAGATTGGGAGTAGGAAGGTGGGAGTGAAAGTAGAGGAATACAGGAGGGGAAATGGAGAGAGATAAAGAGATGAGAGAAAGAAAGACGAAAGAGATGAGAGTGAAGAAGAAATAAAAAAAATGAATAAGAGAGGGAGATGAGGAGAGAAAGAAAGAGAAAGCTATGAAAGACATATGAGAGAGAGAGAGAGAGAGAGAGAGAGAGAGAGAGAGAGAGAATGAGGAGAGAAAGATGAGGGGAGAGATGAATATATATATATATATATATATATATATATATATATATATATATATATATATAGAGAGAGAGAGAGAGAGAGGGGGGGGGCAGATGAAGAGAGAGATCAGAGGATTTTATCTCCTTCAGAGCTGTACGGCTTCTGATCATGAAACACATGATGGAAGCTTTGGTTTAGTGGTTAAAGCGCTCAGCTCACCCACGAAGCCTTCACAAGATCAGTAGCGATATTACCGTTGAAGTAACAGCGGCAGATCACACAAACACACACACACGACTCGGTGGCGCGGTTGGTAGAGTCCCCAACTGTCACTACGGCGGTCCGGGTTCGAATCCCGAAATAATTTCAGTATCGCTACGCTTCGAGTCGTTACTCCAGCTCGTGGGCGGGGAGTTGGGTGTGTGTGTGCGTGTAGGTCACAACATTACCCATAGATCGGTCATACGAGCTCAGAGCTCTCTTCCGAGAGGGAAATGGCTATCGATCATGAGTCCAGCACGTGATCCAAAGACCAAGGTGAATACACACACAAGCAAACACATACACAAACGAATAATTTAATACAGTACATAGCCATTTCAATAATAATAATAATATTAATAACAGTAATAACAACAATAATAATACCAACAACAATAATATCAATACTAATGACAATAATAATAATAAATCATTATTATTACTATTACCATTATTACCATCATCATAAATATATTATCGATTATCATTAAAGAGAGAGAGAGAGAGAGAGAGAGAGAGAGAGAGAGAGAGAGAGAGAGAGGGGGGAGAGGGGAGACCAAGCCTACTGGGCCTGCAGAAGAGGGGGGACTGACGCATTGCTCCAGGGGAAGAGGAACAGACCGAACTGAATTCGAATCTGACTTGAGAACATCAGAGTTACCCGCAGGAGAGGAAGTGTGTGTGTATCTATTTACCTAGTTGTATTATACGGGAAGGGGAGCTATGCTCGTAGTGACCCGTCTTTGTATCTCTCAGTATCTAGTTTTTTCCTTAAATTCTTGTATGGTATTTGCACACACTATTGTTTGTGATTCACCACGGTCTTGGATCACGTGTTGGACTCGTGATCGACAGCTATTAACCTCCCGGATAAGAGCTCAGACCTCGTGTGACCGATCTATGAGTACTGCTGCGACCTTACACGCGCACACACACACAAACTCCCCGCCCACGAGAGTTGGAGTAACGACTCGCAGTGCAGCGATACTGAAATTATTTCACCCATGGGCGGGATTCGAACCCGGACCGCCGTAGTGGCAGCCGGGAACTCTACCAACTGCGCCACGAGCCCTTAGGCTTTAACAAACCATTATAGTCATCCCTGCCTCCCGCCGACTGCCCTGGTAAGAAGCGATGCAGTAAGACACAGCATATCCATAGCGGGGCTCGACTGCGGGGCCTATGCTGGTTTACTCCCACCTCTTCGTTAACGTGGCGACCCAACTTCCACACCCGTTCATGCATAAATAGAGAAGAGGAGGAGAAATCCCTTTGAGCCGTGTCAATTTGTCGTCTATTCACAACAATTCTCTATTCACACCTATCCTTTGCTTTCTCCCTTCCCTACTCAACAGGCATTCCCTTTTTACCCTATATATATATATATATATATATATATATATATATATATATATATATATATATGTGTGTGTGTGTGTGTGTATTGTATATATATATATATATATATATGTGTGTGTGTGTGTGTGTGTGTATTGTGTATATATATATATATATATATATATATATATATATATATATATATATATATTATATATATATGCACACACAAGTCATGATAAGCCATAACACAAACTGGCCCATGCGTATTGCACGTGCAAAAGGACTAGGCAACGCAAATTGTACAAATCGCAATGCAGGAAGCGTAGTCGAGACCGATTTGCACATTAATCGTTTGCCATGACCCGGGTCTACTCTTTGTTTCTGAGTCAGTTCCAAGCGATTATGGGTGTGGGGGAAGAGGAGGAAGAGGAGGAAGAGGAGGAGGAGGAGGAGAGCCGAGGATCTCGCTATCCTGAAAGTGAAAGCAGTGAAGGCTATTTCCGCAAAGGGAAGGTAGACAACACTAATATAAACACACACACGCGCGCGCACACACACCTCGTGGCGCACTGGTTAGAGTTCCCGGCTGCCACTACGGCGGTCCGGGTTCGAATCCCGCCCAGGGCGGAAATAATTTCAGTATTGCTGCGCTGCGGGTTGTTACTCCAACTCTCGCGGGCGGGGAGTTGTGTGTGTGTGCGCGTAAGGTGACAGCATTACCCATAGATCGGTCCTATATGAGCTCTGAGCTCTCTTCCGGGAGGGAAATATCTATCGATCACGAGTCAAACACGTGATCCATGACCATGGTGAATCACACGCGCGCACGTACGCACAATGCCCGAGTCACCACAACCCGTAGCGATAATTCTTACGCTCCAGTGCTTGTTTGCACGTGCGTGCGTGCACGCATGCGTAGTTCTATGTGCGTGCGCGTTCGTAAGAGAGAGTGGAGATGTGGGAGGGATTGCTTGCATAGCGTTAGTCTCTGAATATACCCAAAGTGCACATGCCCGTGTGTGTGTGTGTGTGTGTGTGTGTGTGTGTGTGTGTGTGTGTGTGCGCGCGCGCGTATGTGATTCACCATGGTCTTGCATCACGTGTTGGACTCGTGATTGACAGCTATTTCCCTCCCGGATGAGAACTCAGAACTCACATATGACCGATCTATGGGTAATGATGTGACCTTACACGTACATACACACACCTAACATCCCGCCCAAGAGAGTTGGAGTAACGACTCGCAGCGCAGCGATACTGAAATTATTTCAACCCTGGGCGGGATTCGAACCTAGACCGTCATAGTGTCGGTCGGGAACTCTACCACTTGCGCCACTACCACTTGTGTGAGTGTGCATTCACCTTGGTCTTTGGATCTCATGTTGGACTCGTGATCGACAGCTATTTCCCTCCCGGAAGAGAGCTCAGAGCTCGTATGACCGATCTATGGGTAATGCTATGACCTTGCACGCACACACACCTCCAACTCCCCGCCCACGAGAGTTGGAGTAACGACTCAGCGCAGCGATACTGAAATTATGTCAGCCATGGGCAGGATTCGAATCCGGGCTGCCGTAGTGACAGTCGGGGACTCTACCTACCGCGCCACCGAGTCGTGTGTGTGTGTGTGTGTGTGTGTGTGTGTACACGTGGTGTCTGTATATGCGCGTATGTATATGTAAGTGTGTGTGTGTGTGTGTGTTCATTTCCACGCCTCGCCAGAATAAAAGTGCATAGCACAGGCCACAAAAATCACAAACCATTCTACTTTTTTATTAATATAATTCCTCAAACTCGTTCGTCAATGAATGTCCACCTCATTTGAAAGATCATGTGCGGTTTTTTTTTTATTCAAAACGATAGAGGAAGTGGAAACCGTGGAAGGAGTGGAGGAGGGAGAGACGGTATGACGTAAGAGTGATTCAGAGAATGGTTTCATAATATCTTAACTCTATATTCACATCTCGGATATGTTACACTTCAAAATGAGAACATTTCGAACATTTCAGATGTATTTTATAGTTTAAGCTTATGACCTCAAAAATGTACAATAAATAAGTTTGTTTATTATTGACACAAAACGTATTAGAATACTTTGTTGTACCTGTTACCTGAGAGTTTTGGTAATTTTGTCTAGTAAGAAGTTAATCGTCCTGGATTGTTGCAAATTCTTTTGGCTCGTCAAATGTCGACAATTTGGAAATCTAGAAGACGACTTCGCCTTCAGTATTCCAGACTTCCCTATGTCTACAATTGAACAACGTGCCTCATATCCGTATGTGTTTAACTTCTCTTAATTCGTCATTCGCCTTCTCAGTATATGACGCAAAGGTGATTTGACATTTGGAAATTCGAAAAATAAAATATTGTAACCTAAGTCGTTTTTACTCAAACGGGCTGACTTGGGTCATGCTGGTATGAAATGTACGAAGTTGAAGAACTACACACCTATATGACAAATAAATTCCAAGATAAAATTCAACAAACACATACTAAACATGTGTGAACGTTTTCACTATCCAAAACTCCATTCGTGAAACGTGATTCACTGGTGATCAAGCTGATTGTGAGGAGCATAATCCAAAAGGCACAGTTGCCCAAACAGTCACCTCTGCCCTATGCTCTAGGACTGTTGTGATAGGTCACTGATGAGAATCGGAGAGAAGTGCGGGACTCGAACTCGCGACTAGGAAAATACGAGACCCACGCACTTACAATGATCACTTACATTAAACATTAAATAAAATCTCACTCTCCAACCAAACATATCCATTGGTGAAATAACCACATCTCATAGAAAAAAAAATGAAAATAAAATAAGTAAATGAATAAGTAAATAAATTAAGTAGAATTTGACAAAATTAAAATAGATAAGATCAACCAAGCGTGACTCCACTATATACACAGTAAAAATCATCACCAATGGATTTATCTGCTCGGAGAAATAGGACCAAATTATGTTATGTCTAAGAAGTCACAAAACATGATGTCCACGCCGAGCCGTGGACATGAAAACCACGTTTTATGACGAAACGGTCACTTGGTCAACTGTACCTGAAGTTGCTGCCTGACGGACATAGTCTTACGAAGGGTCGCCGTGTCTGACGACTGGTAGGCTCTGTTCCTCCTGTCAACACACACAACGGAGAGCCACTACGGAGACTTCGGTTGCAACGCGCGCGAGCCGGGGGTGGGGGGGGGTTCTACCGTAGTTCTCCCGGGAGACGTACTGTAGAACTCACTCGCGTCACTTTGGTTAATAAGGCATTTAAGTTGTATCTCTGCGTTTTCCACACTAATCCTCTTCCGGCACACGCGGCACGGGACGGTTTGGGGATGGAGTGATTTCACAAAAGTTTTTTTTTTCCAGTTAATTTGTAGGCAGGAAAGGCCCTCCTTTTCAGAGGAACACTCCAAAACATGCAATCTAAAACGGAAATGGTAACAATGATATACTCCTTTATCTGGTACGTTTCTTGCCTAAACTTGACAAAAATGTTCTTATCAACAGAAGTCATATAAACAGAAGTATCTGAAGTGCAAGACATAAGTAACATGTACGCACACACGCACACTCACACGCGCGCGCGCACACACACACACCATGGATATATCATGTCAATCTGAATCGTATATATAGGAGTATGCATCTGGTATGCAATAAATACATAAAAAATCATGTGCGTACACACAACCACACACACAAACCATGGAGGCATCATGTCATATATTTTCTAAGCGAATCGGGAAAGACTCTTACTGCTGACCTACCCCTTAAACTAAATAAAAATAAACGTGAACAAGAGAATAATGTTTCAATTGTTCCCACAGGTGAAGGAGATTGAGATACACTAAATCCTTTTAGATGCTTTACCAAACGCCTTTTCCAAGTCCATCAAAATACCACACGATTCTTTCTTTCCTGCACTTTTCGGTAATTTGATTTGGTGTGAACGGATGGCCACTATACACCCTGGTCTTACAAAACCTTTATAACTCCCCCCAAACACACACACACACAACCACTTTTTTCTTGTTTCTTCTTGCCACGCGCTAGTTCCCATGTTGTTGGTTTTCCCACATTATCCCACTACTTTCCTGTTTCCATTTTATTCATCTTTTTTTTCTTATGTTTTTTTTCCACACATTTATTTTCAAAATATCTCGTAAGCTCATTCCTTCACGATGTGTGCAATCCATCATGGTATCTTTTCCTGTTCAGCTTGATAACACAAACACTTTTCTTCCAGTCTTTCGACTATCCATCAATTCACTCATACATGTCCCTTATTTATTCAATATTTACTCGTCTATTTCCAGTCAACTGCCATCGTCTTTCCCATTTTCCATCGCAACGCCACTTTTCTTCATCGCGTCTTCCACCCTCCTAAATCTGTTTACTTGGAATCAGATTTTTTTCTACTAATTTTCTCAAAGGGTTCTCTTTCTCTCCCAGGATCCAATAAATATCTTCCTCCTTCACTCATACTAAAATATCTTCCTCCTTCACTCATACTTTCCTTGGCTCTTTACTCTTATTTAGTATCATCTGTCGTAATCCCATTTTCTGTTGTTATCGAATGCTACATACAGTACACATCTTCTCTTTGCTACCAGCAGAGCTGGGCGCGTTCCACAGTGCGTTTCGCTTTAGTTTGGCCGCGGTTAGCGCTCCCAACCTTGCAAAGCAATATAGGTGCCGGTATAGTGTGTGGCCTACGAAATTTTTCTTTGGTATAGTATGTGGCCTACCGGACTTTTATTTCGGTAGGAAGTTTCTTAAGCTTTGATAGTTTGGGAGTGCTTAATGCGGCTAAACTAAAGCGGAACGCACAGAGAAACGCACCTAGGAACGCGCCCAGCTCTAGCTCCGAGTACCTTACTGAATGCCTTTTATCTTCCCGTACTCTTTCCTTGTACTCTAAGCTCCCATGAGCCACATTCGTCTTCCTATAACCTCCAAAATTATTTGATTACATTTCATTTTAACCATCGCAGCTTGGAGACTCATAATTTCACGTCAGGGAATGAACAGAATAATTCATATTCATATCCGCAGGGTATGTCCTCTGGTGTGAAAAGACCTTTGATGTAGTCTGCTTAATGGTCGGTTCTTGATTTCTTACATACAAGTTGGTATTAACTTCCGACCCTTTTGTCCCTAAGTCTGGTGTCACACTGTCCGGCTTTGCCGTTGCGACTTTTTGTTGACTTAACGAGTCATTTGACTCCAACGGTTGTGAGAATATTTTCACCAATGAGAAGGAGATGGGGGTCGTCATATGAAGTTTTGGCTGTCGCCAGGTGATTTTATTAACCAAACAGAACTTGGCCGAAATCTGGACTCATCCGGCGGCGCCGTATAGTGTGACATGGGCATCAGCAAGCTACGACGACAAAAGGCGAGACAAGAGGTTTCAGGTTCCCACGTTCGATCCCCGGGCGCGGAGACAAGTGTATGACGCGTTCTGCTGTTTTGCCTCAACCCGGTGATATAAGTTTTATGGATTTGTAACATTGTGTCCATGCAAATACATGTACATATACACAACTACACAAACATGTATATAAGTGCGCTTTGTATGCTCATTATATATATAAGCTCCAACGCAAGAATTCGAACCTTTGCCTTAGCGACTGTTTATTATGAGGCAATTACGCCATAATAAACAGTCGCTAAGGCAAAGGTTCGAGTACTTGCGGTGGAGCTTATTTCCATTTGTTACAATGACACAACACACACATATATATATATATATATATATATATATATATATGTGTGTGTGTGTGTGTGTGTTTGTTTATTTATAAGTAAATATTCAATAAATAAAACATTTGTATCGTATATACCAAAATCCTTTACGGCAAGTTGATAGCCAGAGACCCAAATTCGAGAGTAAAGGGGGTTTTACACGGTCAAGCATGTTGGCCAACACGTTTGACAACATGATGTTTGAGAGTATGTTTGAACATGTGAAAGGGGTAAACATGTTTGACCAACGTGTTGGACGGATGTCTGATCTGGCCTGACTCTTGTGGGCGGAGCTTACTCGTTCATGTCCACGCATGAACGTCTGAACACGCATCAGTCTCCAACCGTCATACATACTCAAATCTCGCGGAGGTAACATCTATATAGCAACTCCTTCAGTGACAGACTTGCCGATTATTTCCAAAATGAATGATACGTGTGCCGTTAAGGACAAGGAGAGGGAAATTGTGGTGGATTTCATTGACATATATAGGAATCATATAGCATTATGGATGGTGAAATCGAAAGAATACTCTAATAGGAATTTAAGAAATAAAGGTATAGATGAATTGCATGAAAAGCTAAAAGAACTTGACCCTCGGTGCACGCGGGTTGATGTGATGAAAAAATCAACTGTCTTCGTAGTTCTTTTAGAAGGCATGACAAGTTTCTGGTATAATCCTAGATAAGGTGCTAGTTGCGATGAGAGCTGAAAGTCTGTAGTCTTGCAGAGATCTGCCCGTTGCTAAAAAACGCAGTGTTGCGCTCAGCCGTTCATGAGGGCTACTGGACTTTCTCATAACGGTGTCTTTACAAGTAACGAATGGAGTGGCCAAATTCAGAAGTTCTAAATATGTTGATTCGTCCATGCGCATACAATTGCGCCAATCATCCGGGTGTAATTTCAGCTCCTTCATTAAGTTGGTATGAGAAATGTGGTCCCTTTTCAGTAACCAGTCCTTTGTCCACTTTGAACGCTTCCTTTTCTTTTCGTTGAAGGCAATCACTATCCTAACTGCCATCACCTCTTGAGGTTGTCTGTCTGTTTGGTCTGAACGTATAACAACTCTTCAAACATGTTGTGTTGCAGTTTGATGAGCGAATTGACCAACGCGTTTGATTGTGTAAAACTCCCTAGGGAGAGACCTTAAATAAATTCCACCCATCAGTCATCGCTACGTCTCAGTTTTTTTCCATTTTCTAACGCTCCAGCTTATTATTCTGTTATTATAATTTTATTTATTCATCTACTTATTTGCAGAACTCTCAAGTCGATTGGGACACCAAATCGCACATTCACTGACACTGGTGTGTTCGAAAGTTCGACAACTTCGTGTTGCCCTCACCTGATCACAGATGGCGCGTGTCGGTTTATGTTGCAAACGTGTCATATGATTACTAATGTTGAGACTGTTGCAAAGATAAGGCGTGGTTTTTGTTTTAATGATAGTATTGCGAAACCGATCATCAGCGAGGCGTTTCAATTTATTTTTTAATCTTCATTATTATTATTATTACTGTCATTATATTATTTTTATATATTTTTCTCAAATCAAAGTAAAATACGTGAAGAATATCATCGAGTCAATGTAATTTCGGTCTCAAAGTTACTATTTCGGTGCAGCAGTAATAATATTAACAAAAAAGAAAACAGGAATGAATAACAATAGAAAATGTGAGTAAGTGGCAGTGGGAGGGAGGAGAAGGGAGAGGAAGGATGAGAGATCTCTGTGGTCAAACTATAAAGAATTTTATAAGAGGACTGCGCGTGATGATATACTAGACCCATAACGGTAGTTGTGGTGGTAATGGTGATGATGATAGCGACGACGACGATGATGATGATGACGATGGCAGCGATGGCGTGAATCGTGATGGTATTGATAAAGGCGTTCCCGATACTGTCTTTATCGTTGTACTTCCTCGTGGTGGTTGAAGAACTCGGCAGAGGAACAGAATTTGGTGGTGAACGACATTCAGGTCCTGTGGTAGACCTCCAGCAAAAGTAAACAAAGTTCGATTCTTCAAACCAATCCACGTGCAGGGGGCGGGGCTTAAGTCTGTGACGTCAAAACGTTCAAGTCTGGGTACAAAATCAAAATTCACAAGAGCAAAGATGCTATGAATGGTGTAAAATCGTCAACCACTATACACCATTTATAGAAACGGAGTGAAGGTTTTCCTTACTATTAATCTATTTACAGTTACCATTCTCACAACTTAATAATATTTTGTTATCAATAATTATAACCAACGTTTCTATTGATGGGGACGATGTAGCACTGTAGATGTGGATTCGTAGGATGAAATTTAAGGAGAGAAAGAAAACGGAGGCCTAGTTAGAATATATACATTGATTTTTTTTTTTTTTTTTTTGGTAGAGATTCGGTTGCAATCATAGAAATAATACGAGTGACTTGATCAGATGGGACGTTGTTACGTTGCCAAAATATTTACTCCACGAAACAATTTATTGAACATTTGAAAAAAAAAGTAATAATAGGCAGCGATAAAACACTACAATTCAATCAAATGTAAGATTTACGAAAAATGGTGCGGGGAAAACGTTCCATTTTTTCTTAATTACAGAGGACGGGAATGTAGTGTGAAATTTAAAACACTGCGTTCAGTACCTCAGTACATGTGATAAAATAAAAATAAAAATAATTATAATAATAATAATGATAATTACCCAGCGGCATCCCACCGTATTGGCAAAACCGATACAACACCGTACCGCACTAAATATATTCTTTGCTGGTTAAGCACAATATTATTCTATTTAGATCAAATTGTGGACGCCTGCATGAAGAAGTTTCACTTGATCGTAACCCCCCTCCCCCAACAGGGATGTGTCCACCCTACACTGCATAAAACCGCCTGGTCTTAGCCAGAACATAATGTACAAAGTAAAGGTGTTACATCATTTACGGAAAAAGAAAAAAAAAAAAGGAAATATTTGTCCCAGCGCACTTGCACTTAAATCTCCCTCACCAATCAAGGAGCTTATTCACATAAACTCCATCCTGACAGAAAATACTGTATTAAAATAACAGTAATTATAAGAAAATAAAAACGAGATGGACACAGTGAACGCAAGCGACCGGACGAAGATACGAGCGATGTTGTAATAGCAGCAGCAGCAGCAATGCCTAGCCGAGAAAATTTACACGCACCTTTCTCACTGCGCGTTCCAATGCACACTGCCCAACCTTCCTCACACGGAGCCAGAAGCCACACTGCCTACTCCCTCCCTCCCTCACTCCATGTAGCGCGGTTTCACGCACTCTCCCCCACCGACCAAGTCCTCCCAGGGTTGAGTAATACCAGAGGATACGAAATAACCCCAAGTTAGCAACCACAGGATGCTTATCTCTCTGGACATTAAAAACGGCGTGAGTGTTGCTACAAGGTATCGAGTACAAGAAATCGTGACTTTTGTGTGTGTGATCCCTTGTCACAAAACATCTTGGCTTCGACTAGAACGCGTCTCAAACCTGGACTAAAGTCTTAAGGGAAACTTGACTCGTATTTTCACGCCAGCATACTTGGCAGGTTCGCTTGCACAGCCTCCCCTACAGGGGGCGAGACAGCCTGCGGGGCGGCAGAAAATATCAAGGTACGACAGCGAGGTAAAAACATGTGCCTAAATAAAGACTTCTATATCGAGTCTGCAGGTGCAACAAGCAAGGTAGGAGTCGTCGTGGTCTTCAAGAGACCCTGAGGCTTGTGGATCGTCGACGGCCGGTGATAGACATAGCAAGGCATCCCAGTATCCGTTGCAATTCTTCCAAAGCAGTTTATTGTGCTTGCTTGCCTTGATAAAGCACAGAGGTTGAGATGGATCCTGCAAATTTTGGCAAAAGAACTACTGAAAAAATTGGTTATATATATATAATATATATGTATGTATGTATATATAAAAGGATACCTTGGGAAGAT
The DNA here is from genome assembly GCF_046742065.1 of Oratosquilla oratoria. Taxonomy (NCBI): domain Eukaryota; kingdom Metazoa; phylum Arthropoda; class Malacostraca; order Stomatopoda; family Squillidae; genus Oratosquilla; species Oratosquilla oratoria. Next base: position 17,737,730 of record NC_134790.1, read on the forward strand.
TATCGTGAAGTTGCTGTCGGATTATGAGACGATTCAACCGGAGGGCGGGAAAAGGCCCTGAGGAGACTGGGCCCTCGCCGAGTACACGTGTACTTGCTCAAGAATGGGTTCATCAACACAAAGGCTTGGCCAAGCACCTTCAGTTGACATCCTTGCCCACTTCGTCCTCTTTTTTATCAATCCCATGTCCCTTTCACCCCCCTAACTTCCCTTCCCCTCCCTTTCTGTCTTTTCACACGTTTTCCTAAGTGCACAAAGAACTACACCCTTCACCAATCCTTTTGCTATGCAATCGTTCTAGATTTTTCCGCTTAATACCAGACGATTTCGTTCAGCTGAGCGGTGGATTAAAGCTATATATAAGGTATGGACCACCCTGTAATTGGCTCGAATTGCTGAGTGAGGACAGCCATCTAATTTTTTTTTTATCATAGCACAATAAGTTATTTCCAAAACGCCACTCTTTCATCTGGCAACAACGTCACCAACGGTCCGGCCTTTCCTGTTTTCCCATCCTCGGCATTACTCATGACCCCCTCCATCCCCTCACCTGACACCCTTCTACCATGAGCGAGAGGCTCGGAGGGAGGCGGTGAAGGCATCTCCAGCGAGACAAAGACGTAAAACTTGCGCGGGTTTGCAAATAACTTGAATCGCAATGTTGCCTTCCTCATTCTCACTTTCCCCCAGCATCCTACCCCGTGCTGGTTATCATATCCCTCCACTATAAGGATAGATAATAGAAGAATTCAAAAGTCATACTGGCATTACACAAGTATTGTAGCAATCACACAGTAAATGCAGAAAAAAAGCCTCGGAAATACGAAAAAGAAAACGGAAAAGATAAGAAAATATATCCTGCTTCGAATCATGGTTCAGTAAGGACTCGAGCTCTGTTCGAACAAAGAGTGATCTCGGTTGCTGAACAGGCGATTCCGCCTCTTGAGCCTTCATGCAAGTGCTGTTGAATGCATGACCAAAACGCTGAAATACAATAATCATCTACCCCCTCACTCCCTCCTCTTCCCTCCTTCCTTCTCTCCCTCCCTCCGCTCTCCAATATCCACTCCCTACCCCGCATTCTGTGTGTGTGTGTGTGTGTGCGCTCAACAAAATTATCTAGTGAAGGAGCGAGGCTCACATCCACCACTTTTTCCTTTAATTCAAACCCAAACAACAGTGGCTATATGGTCAATCACTCTGGCGTACACACACACACAAAAGTATTGATAGTAAAAATAGATAACATTTATTTTATAGGTGGTCATACTCAACTCTGAACCAGTGGGATTATGTCATTATACCGAGGGGGTGAAGCAGATGTGTTGGACAACTGAATTAGTGCTTTGGAAACCCTCTACTGTGTGATATGTGTGTGCGCGAGTATGTGTATGTATTTGTGTACGCGTATGTGTGTCTGTATTTGTGTGAGTATATATATATAAAGTGTGTGTGCACTTGCAAGCGTATGTGCATATTTACCTAGTTGTATCTACCAAATCATACCTCTTGTGACGGGTGTTTTTGGCACCATATTATTTATAACTTTTGCCAGTATGGGGCTTTATTTCACTAATTAATCAAATTATCTATTTTGAATAATAAATTATCTAATCGAATTAGGTAATCTATTTATCTAATTTAATTTCTCGTCTATTTTGGTTAATTGGTGATTTTATTATTTCAACGTTCAATTAGACAATTTAGTTGTGGTCTAATAAACATGGGGAAGTGTTATGGAGACGGCGTAAGGACGAACCAATTTTAAGCAACCGCGGAAGTCAACTAGGAAGGTCCCCCCCCCCCCATACTACAAACCTCAGTACGCGAGCCAAGCACGCTAGCTGCTGGACCACCACGACTTGTCCCACTCCGACGACTGGCTGTGCTTTTAACCTTTTCGCCGACTCTGGCGATCACTTTCTACCATTAGAAAGAAGAATTCTATTAACGTTGTTCATTATGGTTACGAAAAAGATTGATAGATTTTGTAGAAAAGCTGATAAGCCAAATACACTTAACTTGAACATCAGGTAAAACTGTACCTTCTACTGGTAAATAGCATTCGCTAGAAGTGGCCGAAGGTACCAAAGGTATAAAACAAAGCCTTATAAAGCAGCGGTTCTTAATTAGTGATCCATACACATTTAGTGGGGCAGAAAGTATCACAAACTGGACAATTACACTAAAAATAGTAGTAGTAAGTGAATACCTGACGATTAAATGCAACGTTGAAATGGTTCCCAGAGAATTGAGTAACAGCAATACATAGGTATGGGTGATACACGAGGAAACAGGTTGAGAAATCCTGCCTTAAGGGGTTATCACATTGGGCTTCCATGAGTCCATCGCCGACAGTTCAGAGTTCGTTTGAGTAAAAACGACTTCGGTTACAATATCTTATGTGTTCAAATCTCCAAATATCAAATTATCTTTCCGTCACATATAGCAAAGCTGAATGATGAACTGGAGGTTGGAGGTATGACGTTGGATGAAAAATAGCCCAGTGTGATAGCCCCTTCATCCTTCCACCTTTGACCGAAAACTTCCGAAACAGAACAAACCCTGGACCTCACTGAACGTGTGTTGAAGCGTTCCTTTTCGCTACATACGATCGTGTTTCGAAACGCATCGGACAATTAATCGGTTGTAAATAAATACGGAGCGAGAATTCATCCGTGCGTACGGGGACCGCGTCCACATGGCATCCACGTGTGAAGCGGGGTGGATGAGGTGGATGGAGGGGGCACGAGCTAAGTGCAGTTGCACTCAGACGCAGGAGTAGACGGACCTTGGAGCCTAAAACGTGCCCATGGCCTTTGCTGTCACAGGCCAGTGCCAGAACAAAATAGCGATCCAGAGCGACCTCAGTGAGATGCCAGCTTGCAGACGCACCAACATATGTAAACAAACGCGTGGATCAAAACACAGAACTCACGTACACACACACACACACACAGTTATATTGATCCTTTGGAGAATTAGAGGAAATTTTGAAGAAACGTGACTCTGAGCAGTGTCTCCAGTGGAAGATTCTTTCTTGTAGCTTTCAGAAACAAGAAAATGCTGTTTGAAGACCTCAGGCATCAATGTCAAATCTCCTTCATTTCCTACTGACGTCACCAACGCCCATGTGTTATATAATTCGTTTTCAAAATAGACAATTTTAACGCACACACACACACACACATATATATATATATATATATATATATATATATATATATATATATATATGCATACGTACATACTACGTGTGTACGAGCGTGCGTGTGCGTTTGTGTATTTACCTAATTGTATCTTACGGTAAGGGGAGTTATGCTCGTGATGTCCCGTGTGTGTGTGTGTGTGTGTGTGTATGTGTGTGTGATTCATCATGGTCTTGGAATTCGTGGTCGACAGCTATTACCCTACCGGATGTTCAAAGTTCACATATGGTCCGATCTATGGGTAATACTGTGAACTTGTCTGTGGGTGTATATTCATGTGAGTGCATGTGTGTACATTTGTGTGCGTTTTCGTGTATATGAGTGTGTACATGCGCCATGTATGTATATGTGCACATGTGCAGTGTGTGTATGTGTATATGCGCCGTGTGTGTGTGTGTATGTGTATGCGTGTGTGTGTGAAGAAAGATTTATTCCGCATTCCTCTTTGTCTCTTTGGATTCCCTCCAAGCCGGTTCATCAAAGTATGTCCTTACTTTATGACTTTAGCCTTTCCAAAGTTATATCCTCTTTTTATGTACAATTCATTTCTCACTTCAACACTTCCTAACGCCAAATGGTGCACACACACACACACACACACACACAATACCATTAAGCCAATCAGAGCATGCACCGACCGGTATAAGAAGAGCCCCATACCATTTGTGGACTTAATCAATAACAAGAAATAACAATGTTGTACAACTCGGCTATTTCTTAGCTTATTGTTTTTTTAATGCTTGTAACAACATCTTTACATTGTTATATTTTATAATTTTATAATTCTGTAGGCTGTATATTTTTAACAGTAATGTTGCTATACCCAATTACCCGTATATTATTATTATTATCAAATACATTTCTTCTTTCTTCTTTTGCTTATATAACTACATGCACGAGTATATCAACAGTTCCATCGACAAAAAAGAAAGGATATTCTTTTGTCGTTCCACCTTGTGAGTGGGCTAACCGCATATCACCATGACGCAGCAACTTGGGTCCAGTCCCCCTCCCCCTTCTATTACGTCATCGATCTGTCTGCGGGAAGCAGGGGAACCACACTCCCTCTTTAGCCGACTAGTCGCCAACCCTCGTTAGGACGCAAGGGGTGGTTGGTCAGTGATCTCCCTTGCGTTCCGTGTGGTACTCTTCTTTTCACTAAGTCTGTCGACAAGCGATTTTATTCGTCCCTGGTTGCGTTCCATCATCACTAACCTCATCCAAACACGACCATAGATTTTTCTTCTACATTTTACCTGCCTTCAGGCGATTTTATTCATCTCTGGAACTCCTCAGTAGCGAATGGGTTAATGTACTCTGGTTGGTCCTGTCGTCCGTGATGACGTCATCCATATATATATATATATATATATATATATATATATGTGTGTGTGTGTGTGTGTGTGTGTGTATGTATATAATAATAATTCTGTTTGATTAATACATATCTTTCTGTAGGGAGCATACACTAGCTGAAACATAAACACTAGATTTATAAAAATTCTACCGACGATGCCTGAACTCACCCGGTGAGTCTGAAGTGGAGGGGTCGTCCAACCTATTTCGCCTGGCTATTTCAATCACCTCCGTAGCATCTCTTCAGTAGAGATGGAGGGAGTGTGTATGTGTGTGTGTGTGTGTGTGAGGGAGAGAGAGAGAGAGAGAGAGAGAGAGAGAGAGACGGGACTAACGACTTTTACGAGATGTTTCTCACCGACATGACGTAAGAGGTGGATACCCAATGCCTCTCTCTTTCCCTCTCTCTCTGCAGGATATCAGACCAATACACGAAACGTTACACCTCTGAGACCGTCGTGGTTCTTACGTAACTCGGCAATACATTCAAATGTTTCATGGAAGAAGGATATTATTTTATCATTTTGTTTATTTTATACAGGATACGGGCAGACCACTATGAGGGATGGGAGGAAAAGAAAACGGAAGAGGAGGTGGAGAGGGAGAGGGAGGGGAGGGAAAGGGAGGAGAGAATATAAGAAAGAAGGAGACTGCAAGGGACCATATGGCCTACACTAGACAGTTCCATGTCCATGACCACCTATCATCCCCATCCATTAAGTTATCTACCCTCCTAAAACATCCGATAGTTTCAGCGCTCACTACAGAGGTTACTAAGTCATTCTTTATCAGCTCTCCTGAGAGAGGGAGAGAGAGGAAAAACAGTAGATAATTTGCAGAGATCTTGAAACCGGTCCGGAGAACGATGCCAGCCCCTCGGGATAGCACCTCAAGGTGGAGGTGGCTTTGATAGCTAGTCTGAAGACGGACCGAAGGGAGATGATTTCATCAGACATCCGTCATGGTCCGAAGTTAGAATCGAACTTGGGGTAAGGGTCGGTATTTTAATAGCTATTCATTATATATATATATATATATATATATCGTTTTAGAAAAATACCTTGCCTACATCTAAGGGTTAAATTGCACTAGATCCATTTCACTCTAGTTCTTAGTTACTGTTATTATTATTTTTAAAATAATGAGGGGAGTTCCTTTACATGTAAATAATATTGTTAAGCATTAAATAGATTAAAAGAAAACATTCCGCAGTGGTTAGAATGGAAAAACAAGAGGACGAAAGAGATGTCTATAACGAGGCAGGAAGCAAAACTACATCGCAATGTATAAACAAATAAATAGACAACAAACAAATAATAAATAAATATGTAAATTAATAAATAACATATCAACATAATAGATATAATATAAAGAGAAAGAAAATAAAATGAATGCTAGGCTCCACTCTAAATTCGAACGATTTTGCACGTAACGGTTTCTGAGGGAGGATTCATCAAAAATTAGCAAAATAAAATCTCCTGCTACCAGCAGTGAACTTTTAACTAAAACTATTTTGCTCGTTCATTCAACCACGAAGGACATTTCTCAATGATTATGTCATACTAAAAAACACAAACAACAACAGAGACAGCGAAATCGGCACGACCAGCATCCATGAGGGGAAGCAAAACAAATGGTCTGGTAATTCTGGACCTTATCCCCCTTGCTACAGAATAGGAAATCGCATGCATTAGTTACCTAGGTCGCTATGCCGCAGAACGACGCTAAGACACTGAGGGTATTCCGGACGTTTCTGGTAACCCCCCCCCCCTCTCCCTCTTTCTCTCTGTGTGAGAGTATGCAGTGGGTGTGAATATGGTGCATGCGTGCGATTGCGTGTATGTACAGGGTGGTCAGAATGTTTGTTACCCCTACCTATGGAGGTACAACTATTACAGTAATACAAAATACATGTCCTGGATTCAGGCTACTTGTACACATGAGCGTGTGCATGGGAGTTGTGCGACATGACGTCACTGAAAGATTCGGCAAACCATCTCCTCCGAAGATGACAATACTGCGATGGGAACGTTTTGTTCCAGTGTTCTTTTCTTGTTCTATTGTTCTTACAGTAGATAAACTGAATCCAGGACATATATTTTGTATTACTGTAATACTTGTATCTCTATTGGTTAGGGATAACAAGACATTCGAACCACCCTGTAGAATTAGGATTGGGGGAAACGAGTGAAGGAGTGGGTATAGATTCTCTTTCCCGTTCTTCATCATAAATATTTTTTCACCTTTCAGACATTTTTTCTTATCTCAACTAACTCTCAATCTCTCATTCTTTCTAAATTTATTGTCCACTGCTTATAACTAAAACGAATAAACAAATAAATAAACAGATAAATAAAATTATAAAGGTAGAATGAAATATAAGAAACAAACAAATAAACATGTGAGAAAAAAAAAATCGTGGCAGCGGTCGAGTAGCGAGCGTGCTCCTCCGTTTCCGTTCTTTCTGCTCTTCACGGGGTTCGAGTCCCGTATTCACTTCGGCGCAAAATTGGTTTCACCTTGCGAGGAGAAAAATAATAAGAAGAAACAGCAGAAGTACAAGACGAAGAAGAATAAAGAGAAAATAAGAAAGAGAAGAAGAAGAAAAAGAAACAGAAGTTCAAGACGAAGAATAGAGAAAAAGAAGAAATAGAAGAATAAAAGAAGAAGTACATACATATACCAAGGCTTTTTCCCCCTTCCAAGGGAGGTAGCCACAAAGGGAAAGGCATAAAAACACTCCCACCCATTTCATCCCTAAAAATACACTCCACACCCCTCCCACCCTTCCTCTCATCTGAGCACCTCCTGGATGACGGGTCATCCCTGAACCCTGCCCACCGCCCTGGGTCAGAAGCAGTGTCGCAAGACACAGTACATCCACAGCAAGGCCGCTTCATTTAATCGGCGACCCCCCTCTCCGTCCCCCTTTGCATATAAAGGGAGGACGGGGAGAAATCCCTTCGGGCTGCGTCAAAATTTACTCACACATACTACCCCCCCCCCACCCCTCCGCCCATTCCTCCTCATGCAGTCACAACATCATCCATATACATTTCTAAAACCGTCTCAAACGACGCTAATGTCCCATTCTCACATATTCCATTTTTTTTAGTAATCATATGCTTTTTCCCCCAATTCTCCCCATCTATCTCCTTCACTCCTTTGCCTCCCATCCTAATTCCCCCATCCCCGACCTGGCTTCCAATCCCTTTACCTCTTTCGCAACTCCCCTCCCCTTCCCTCCTCCCAATATCTAATTCTCCTTCTCCTTCATAACCTTTTCGCTACTAAGGGTGGGGGGTAGGGGGTGGGGGGACTTGGAGATGAACGAAAGTGGGACGATAAAGTTATGATGGTCAGATTCCAGGTTCAAGAATTTGCTTGTCTTTGATTTGCAAGCGGCCAAATCATCCTCCATATCGTATTGCCAGTTCATCTTCACACTCTTCCACCTCCTCTCCTCCTACTTCTGTTCCTCTCCCTTCTCTGCATTCTCCTCCTCTTCTCTCCACCCACACCCTTTCCTCTTCCTCCTCCCTCTGCTTCTCCCCCTCATCCTTTCTTCCTTCTCCTCTTCATCTTCCATTTCTGCATTCTCTTCTTCTCCTTCCCCCCTCCGTCATCTTTATTTCTCCCTCCACCTCCTCTCCCTCTACTCCTATTCATCTTCCTCCTCTTCTTCACCCTCACTTTAGCACCCCTCATCTTACCTCTCCCTCCTCCTCATCATCATCTTCGCCCTCTCCTTTTCATCCTTATCATACTTCTCCCTGCTCCTCCTCCTCCTCTTCTTCTCTCCTTCTCCTTCCCCTCCTCTTTGACCCTCTCCTCTATCACAAGCTCAAACACGTCCCCAACGTTCTCTTCTGCTCTCCAACTCCTCCCGGTCTACTCCTCTTCTTCCTCCTCCTCCTCCTCTCCTCCTTCCCCGCCGCCCAGATCCTTCCATCCGGAGCCAAGGTCACCGCCACATCGGCTCCACAGATCTAAGAACCAAAAAATCTCCACACCCTCCAACTCCAACTTCCACTCCTTGGAAAGAGAGTGAAGGGAGTGGGTGTGTGTGTGGAGGGTGGGAGTCCCTTCAGGCCGGGGAGTCATCCTCCCACCCACTCCCCCACACTCCAAGGAAAGAGAGTCTGACCTGCAGGCGCTGACATTGGAGTTCCATCTCTTCCCTCCTTCCGGATCTCAAGGAACCTCGGGAGTACCTCGTATTTCCTTCTTGCCCGGAACACCCACAAACCGGTGAGGCACCTTCTAGGTTTTTTGTTTAACCTAACAACGGAACATCTTGGTACTAGATGGGGCAAATAAACAGCCTTAGATCAGACTGAATGATCCTGCACATTTAGGAATAGTGTATAGGCTGGCTAGTTTAATTCATCAAATACAAGAGCTATCGTCCTCCTGTTTACTAACCCACTGTACTTCCTTTATAATTTTTATTATTCCAAAACTAACTTCTTCCCTATCCTGTCTGGTAAAAAAAAAAAAAAAAAAAAAAGAGAGAGGGAGAGAAAGACAGACTCGAATTCAGTTTAAATCGGTTCCTCAACTGACTCGAATCCTCTGCTTCTCGAACCTTCTACACGGGCAAGCCCTGCTCTCCACCGAGCGAGATCCTCCGGAGAGGCAACCAGACCAAACCATACGAAGTGAGTCATTAAAGCGAAATGGTTGATCACGACGTCTTTAAGGGGACAATAATTGACTCCTGGCGTTCGATTTACTCGTAGTAAAGTTATAGAGAATGACGCAATGTTGAAGGAATTGAGAGAAGCTCACCCGGTAATTTGGTCTGTTTGAACCCCCTCTCCACTCCCTCTCTCATCTCCCCTCTCCTTTTTCTGCCCTTCCTCTTTTTCTTCCCTCTTTACATACATTTCTCTCAATTTCCCTCATCTTCTCCCCTTCCTCCTTCCAATCTACCTTCCCTCCTCTCACCTTCCATTCCTTTTCCCCCTCCCTCTCTTCCTCCTCCCCACTTTCCTCATTTCCCACATTTCTTCTCCTTTCACCCTTTCTCTCCTTTTCTTCGTCTCCTTCTTCCTTCTTACTTTTAGTTCTCTAACACCTTCCTCCCACCCTACCCCTTCCTCCCTTCTTTTCCCTCCCTCAATGCGTCCCTATGTCCTCGTTAGGCATCCTCCATTCTCCATCCCTCTCCAACACCTCCTCATTTCACCTCCATGCCCTTCTGCCTCCATTACAGGACAATCCTCCTCTTCCTCCTCCTCTCATTTTCATTATCACACATCTTTCATCCTCCTTTTCCTCACTGCACTCATTTCCCCTTCATATTTTCCTCCCCCTCCACTTTCTTCCTTTCTATTCCTCCTCCTTCACAATCATGACTACCATCACACCAAGATGGACAAGACTCTTCTTATTCTATCCTCCACCCACCTCGTTCCCTATCATCAATTTATCACTTTCAACCACCACCGTTAGAGCTTTCCCATACATCCCGACAGGCTTCAGGCGATTCTATTAGTCATCGTGGCATCTGTGTTAGCGATGACGATATGTGATGTCAGCCTTGGCAGTGGACACTTGCCACTCTTCGAGGGAAGTTGTCCCAGCCTTGCTCCTCAACAGGACAATTCCCTCAGGCTTACACTCATCTTTATGCAAGATGGTGCTCCACCTCATTAGGGGAGAAATGTTAAAGCAAGGCTTAATGAAACTTTGCCACGACGATGAATGGGCCGTGGATTTCCCAATATGCCCTGGCCTCCTCGATCACCCGACCTCATCCCCTGTGATTTTTCTCTCTCTGGCGGTTCATCAAATACAAAGTTTATGAGACGCAGCCTGGCTGTAATAATACTATAAAACGAAAATTCAACTAGATTTCAATGCAATTATAGACAATATTTGGCATAAACTTGTATCTGAGTAGAGAAAGAGTTACCATTCTTGTTGGAAATGGTGGCAATCATAATGTTCATGGATGATTAAATTTCAATGTGAAATAAACAATTTATTGAAGAAAAAAATGTATATCTTTATAGCCAGGGGGGTTATGGTGAAAGGAAAGAATGTTAGCAGGTTGTTCGTCGTTTATTAGTTTGTCAGAACTGAAGTGCTTTTACACGCGGGGCCTTGCGTCACGCGGGGATCAAGCGGCAAGGGCCAAGAATTACAGGCAGATGTGTGTTAAAGTCGCAGCGTGCCCCTTCTGACGCACCGCGGCCAAATCGTACCTTTATAAGTTCCATTAGGTTTGGTTTTGTAATAAAATAGTAATGATTTTTTTAATGGTTTGCACTTCCGTTGGGTACCTTCTGTATATATATATATATATATATATATATATATATATATATTATATATATATATATATATATATATAATATGGACACAGTGGGAAGAAGGAACTCCATCGATCTGTCCAGACTCGGCCCCTCAGCTGACTAGAATCGGCAGGCACTAGCCAGTGACGTCACGGTGTTGAAGAAGTTCGAAGAGGACGGGAGGAACTTCGAGAACATTGGGTGAGAACGTTCACTCGTCCGAACAGCGGGAACTGTCTTTACACAAATTTCTTCTGGATGCCACCGATCGATTCTTTTTCACAATTAATCGAACACAACATTTTTGCAATCGTGAACCTTCTTTTCCTTAAAGTCTATAATTTCTTCAAGAGAAAATATCGCTTCAAGTTGGTGACCAAAAACCAGTTCTTCGATATCTTTCCTTTTTAATCGACGTTTCGTCTACTAAGAGACATCATCAGGACAGTAATGAAACCGTAAATACACATCAATAAAAAAGACTTGAGGTTAAAACAACACAGCAGCCGGGAGAGGGAAAAATTCCGAACCTTGACTACGTAAACACAGAGAAGCGAAGATAAATCATCTCTGTCTTTCCATATTTAAGGACTGAATCTTCCTTCTCTGTCTTCTAGTTCCACCGTCTTTTATATATATATATATATATATATATATATATATATATATATATATATATATATATATATAAGTTTCTGAACATCACTCGTTACAGTCAAAAATATTATGGTCACTACTGACAGTGTTTATGATTTACCACGGTCTTTGATCATGTATTGAACTCGTGATAGACAGACATTACCCTCCCGGATGAGAGTTCGTAGCTCATATGAACCAATGTGTATGTGTTTGTGTGTGTATGTGTGAAAGAGAAAGTCTTGAGTGACGTACCTCACCTAAAGTACATCTGTTGTGTGCTCAGTCAAGGACAACTGATACGGCTAGAAACTGGTTCCTTAATCCTCTCGTCCTAGAATCTATCGAAACATAAGCTCAGAGTAAACATGTTTCCATGATGATAAGGAGAATCTAATTCTCTTTCCCGTATACACAAAGATTTCAAGGTTCTTCCAGGATTATAGTATATAATACCCTATATTTCTTACTATAACAACAGAGCTGTCTATCTGTCTGTCCGAAGCCTTCCAAAATTGCCCAGTACACACAGAGGTTCTCAAGAGAACAGTGCACGCGAATATCTAGGTCGGATGCGGAAAAATAATAATAATAAATTAAGAAAATAAACTCTGTCACTATTTCAAACACGTTGAATAAAATGTTCCTAATTCACAGGTGATGGCCTTAGAAATAAAAAGAAAAAGATGACATAGAGCGTTTGAACGCGAGAAGTAGATTATTTATATTCATGAAAATGTTATTATTGCATTGGAACACGACGTGACCTCATGGCGTTTCAGCGCGTCCGACATGACGTTACGTCGTTGCAAAGGAATCGAAATAGTTTTATTCTGGCTAAAGACGGGTAATGTACTAGTTAGAATAACACCAGGTGTTCATTATTTAACAAAGAAACACTAAAAAACTTTGTCAAATATGAAAATACTACTACTCGTAATGAATAATTAAATGATAATCCGAACACCTTGATGTGGTGGAAACAGGTTAACACGAACAGCATAACATAAACAGAGTTACTACTTACTGCCACTTAGCCAGTGAGCCCTATGAGCTGCCTCCCGACGCCATAGATACCTGGGAAAAGAAAATAAACAATTAGATCCTACAACAGAATCAGAAAAGGTGTTCAACCAGTCGTTCTTGTCACTTGGTGCACTTGTTCTGGCCATTTCGTTTTATTGTAATTTATAATCACCTATTATTATCTATTTGTGTTGATTGATTGAAAGGCTTGTCATGTAGGGAGTTCGTAGGAACAAAGTGTGTTTAGGTTGGGAATTGGTCTATGTATATATATATATATATATATATATATATATATATATATATATATATATATAAATATATATATTATATATTCTCAACCTCTGATATACTTTCTCACTCACGACATTCGTCTTGATTTCCTTCGTCTTCAGCGCAATGAATGAATATGACAGTAAATTTAAAAAACAAACAACGGCCAACGAAATGACGTCACAGCGAGTCGTGCGACGCGACGCCTCTCTGGTTTGTCGCCCTATTACCCGCGAAGACCTACATACTAAACCTACTTCTATTTCTGTATTATGACTTTGAATGAAAAAGATATTACCAACTCGTATCATTAGTTTACAAATTTTCGTATAAGTATATACGTGTTAACCATATGTACACAAATCCATACCTACATGCATACAGCCACCAATGTAATGATGCTATCTTCCAGTGTTACTCTTTTAATTCGCAAGTCATCAGAAACCATTATTTTGTCATCACTATTACCATTATCACTATCAAAGTGAACGTCATCACCATCATCATAACCATCATCACCATCCCTGCCAATATTAGCTACTTGAGTTTTCAAATCACAGCTGACGAAATATTTAACAAACAAATAAAATGTTCGTCTTAAACCACTTTCTTCCCTCTAATTTGTTTTCTAAATTATGCATAACATACTTCCAATTACCTCACTTTTTCTAGAGGCAAAAAAGACCAGCATCTTCGTAAACATGCCCTCCCTTTCCTTATTTCTTTGACCTTCAAACGTCGTAGTTCGCACTACACTCCCTTGCCTAAACGTAAATATTTAATCCATTAACCTCCTTAACTAACCAAGGAGTAGCGGTTGTCAAACACAATGAATAAAATAATTTAGCGAACAACATGATAAAAACAAAAGGGTTTAATTGAAATTCATCAACCCATCAACATACAGTGTTACTTTTAATGATTTCATACTGACTGATGACAACGTTGTTTAATTCAGGTCATAGGGGGACCACTGGGTAAATGGGGGGCTCGCCCTCTCCCCCTCCCTCCTTGGCTCTTTGCCAAAATGTATGTGTGTCGTTCAAGTCAAGGACGGCCAATTTCATGCAACTGAAAAGAAAAGGAAAAATGGGGATAATGTATTGTGTACGATTTCCCGCTGTTGGAACGAAATATAAAAACACAATAAGATATAAAAATGAAAAAGACACTTCCAGAAAGTTTACAGACTCGGATGATAGACCTTTGTGTCAGAAGCCTCTAACCTCGCTCAGAATTCTTCATAGGGCATTGGCACACAACGTAAGGCATAAAAAAAAATCAAGTTAATATTCTCTTCTCATCCTCACGAAAGACATAACAAAAACAATAATCTTTTCTCTTCCTCCTCCTTCTTCTCACTCCTGGCCCCAACCCCCTTAAATCCCCCCCTAACCCCTGACATTCCTCTTCATACTCCCCCTCCCCCTCCCCCACCCTCCTCATCATTTGATACCCAAGTCTTACGCAACTCTCGTCCCACTGCTCTTGACGTCAACGAGGTTAGGCGTAGAGCTAAGCTTATATACCTGACGTCTCTTCATCTCCTCCTTCGCCATTGCCGAGGGCACCATCGCCATCTTCGCCCAAGGGCGTCTCTACAAATAGCTCTCGAGTGATCCTCAGGGGCGCCTCTCCCAATGTCTCTCGTTGTCTCAGTCGAGGTCTTGCGTGTATAGCTGCTTCGAAGGATTCTCTTCTCGGTGAATACAGGTTTTTTACTCCCTTGCTTCTTTTGATCTTTGTGTGTGTGTGTGCGTGTGCATGTGTGCGCGTGGGTGTTTGTGTGTGTGTGCGCGCGTGTGTGTCCGTCGTCTCATTCCTATTAACGTTTTATTTTCGTAAATTAAATTAATGAAATCTCGACACCTTTTATATTTCAGGGACGTGGGTGGAAAGCACTTATATATATGTGTATATATATATATATATATATATATATATACATATATATACAAATATAAATATATATATATATATATATACATATATATACAAATATAAATATATATATATATATATATACATATATATACAAATATAAATATATATATATATATAACTTCGATCTTCAATTGAACATACTGTAGTTACATGACTTTTGTTAAAATACAATAGAATAAATAAAAAGGTATACTGTTCGGGACATTTTTGGTTTGTTTTTAAAACTCTTTTCGTTTTTATTCGATTCTTCAGCTTTTCTCTTTTTACCAAAATTACGCTCGCTATTGTGTGCATTTCATAAACACACGAGTAACAAATACGTTCTGCCCGGATTTCCGTTACGAAAGCTGTTTACAAAATACATACCAACGCACGACTT
This sequence comes from Oratosquilla oratoria, assembly GCF_046742065.1. Lineage (NCBI taxonomy): Eukaryota > Metazoa > Arthropoda > Malacostraca > Stomatopoda > Squillidae > Oratosquilla > Oratosquilla oratoria. The sequence continues at coordinate 17,752,855 of NC_134790.1, forward strand.
TAGGGAGGAGTGTAGGGGGAGGGGGAGGAGGATACAACATATACACCACTCTCTCTAAAATTCACGACTTGTCTGCGCTTTCCTAACGCCAGGCGATTTTATTAAGCCAATGTATCCCCCAAGCCCTATCCCTTATCGTGCCAGAAATAAAGCAAACAGAGCATTAGGCTTCATTGCTAGGACGGTAACAAATAGAAGTGCAGAGGTAATTATTAAACTCTAGCGATAGTTAGACCCATCCTTGACTATGCGGTACAGTTTTGGTCCCCGTCCTACAAAATGGACATAAATTCACTAGAATCAGTACAGAGAGGAATGACCAAAATGACTCGGAAATTTGCCTTACGAAGAGAGGCTTAGGCACCTAAACTTACACTCTCTGGAAAGACGCAGAGTGCGGGGTGATCTAATAGAAGTGTTCAAGTGGATCAAAGGCTATAACAAGGGTGATGCAAACAAGGTCATCATAATAAAACAACAGGGCAGGACTCGCAGTAATGGGTATAAACTGGACAAATTTAGATTTAAGAAGGAAATAGGCAAGAATTGGTTTACAAATAGGGTGGTCGATGAATGGAATAAACTTAGTAACCACGTAGTAAGCGCTGAAACTATCAGTTGTTTTAAAAAACGATTAGACAACTTTATGGATGGGGACGACAGGTGGTGATGGATACGGAGCTGCCTAGTGTAGGCCTTATGGTCTTTTGCAGTCTCCTTTATTTCTTATGTTCTTATGTTCTTAACCGAAAGGTTGATGACGTCACAGGGTTGACAAGGTGAGGATGGATGCGAGTTCTCTCTCAGCTCAATAAAATCACATGGCGGCAGCCACATTAAAAAGACTAAATTAAAACAACGAGATGGGTGATTATGGAATTTTTTCATTTATTCATCTATTGATGTATCTTTTATTTCAGTAACTAATACATTTATTCATTTGGTTCTAGCAACGATACTATTTCAAGTCAACAAATAAATAAACGAGTGAATAAATGAGTAAATAAATTAATGAATAGTAAATAGATAAATGAATACAAATATAATTAAATATAAAAACGTTAAATAGAAAAAATACGAGTTGTGTGCCGACTGAACGATGATTTGAAACAAATTTGAACTACGTGGCAACAATGTCGGTTAAAAACATATATAAGCAAAATTAAATAAACAAAGACACAGAATAGATAGATAAATAAAATACAATATAAATAAAGAATAAAATAAAATAGATATATGAAAGGCTTGAAAAACAGTGATGCAGGGCCACAGTCAAAAGTTGGTACTACTGTTTGCGTTTCAAAACGAAAAACTCTTGTATATATATAAAAAAAAGGATACTAAGTCTTTTAAAAATAACATTGTATTCTTTCATATTTGAATGTCTGAACTAACAAAAAATTTATGACAAACGTGCCAAAACGAGAACCTACCGAGTACACACGAAAAAAAAAATTGTTTTTCATCATAACTTGAATGTGTCAGCAAGGTCTTATGAAGAATGCAAATCGCAGTAAGATAAAGAAAAGATAAATAGATGAAAAAAATAAAACGCTTCAAACTATAAGAAACTATCATAAACTATCAGTTGGAGCAACTATAAGAAAAAAATCCTAGACAAAATAAAATCGTCTGACGACAGCCAGTGTCATCCAAACGTGCTGAGGCCAGTACATACCTACAGCCTTTGCCAAAACTCTTCATCCACGCTATACTTTTTTAACCAACAAAATATAACAATTGTTGTTCATTTAACATACGTTTCCTATGCCATATTTATTTCACAATTGAAGCTTTCTCTTCCAAATAAACAAATATTTCCTGTTGTGGGCAAGAATTTTTGAAATTACTCAGTGGAGTCGTGAAAGACTTTTGGACGCAACTGTTTCGGATGTGTGGAAACTCGTGGTTTGTAGGTACACATGCACTGAGAGTAACATGTAACATTATGCTTCTGGTTCTGAGGTGCACATGTACCAGCGAGTGTGACTGTGTGTATGTGTGCGGTTTTTTTTTTTTTTTTTTTTTTTAAGTACACGTCCTTGGGTAAGAGAAAGGCTTTGGAAATAAGACAAAAAGTACCCCCCCCAAAGAAAAAGTCTGACACTCGACCAAAATAAATACCTAAAGTCCCGGTGAACACACGATTGTCCACTCCCCCCCCCCGTTTGTGAATTTCTCTAAGATCAGGAAATCTTCGATATTCGAAACGACAAGTTGTAAAATCTAATAAAATTCTGGACGTCAGAAACAGTTACTTGTAATCCTCAGATGCATTTTACGAAAGGATAATTTTATTCCCATAATGAAATCTTTATGAATTATAGGAATATTTCAAACAGAACTGTATTATTTCTTATTCCATCCCCTTCCTTAATTGATGGTACTTTTCCTTCTATCTTGGCTGCCGGCTAACCTATTCTATCCATTTTCGAAGCGAGGAGATTCATAATTATTTGTATCGAAATTATACCGAAATTGTTACCCCTTTAAAAGCCAAGCATGACCGCTCATCAATGTAAACAAACACTTGAATTGGCAGACGACAAAATAAAATCGATTTGGCGCTAAATGTATTATTGACATATGTAGCCGTTTATACCAGTATTTTCAAATATTGTAAAAAAAATGTTTAATGAAAGAAATGTCTTACCACAAATATGAATTAATATAGGCTGCATTGAACGCCAAAACTTATTCCAGATATTTCCATGTTGCAATGATTTTGCAACTGTTTCGAATGTGCAAGCGTAGTATTTCAATAATAATAATAACAATAATAATGATGATAAAAATAATAATCATCAAAATAATATCAGTAACTGACACAAAATCAAAGCGACGTTGTTTTGTGAAAATTGAACGATGCAGAGTGACATATTTAACAGATTTTGTTATGTATATCGCCCGGGTTTATTAGTTCATTTATCTATTCATTTGTTTGTCTATTTTTGCAGTAAACCTCAGTGTACAATGTAAAATAATAATCTGCAAAATCTAAATTGTTTCTGTAATCATCATTCGTACTTAAATAATAAAAATCATATATATATGTATATATATACATACATATATAAATATATATATATATATATTGTTTGGAGTCATTAAACATGTAAAACAAAACAATCTGTGCATAACAAAAATTTACGAATGTAAATACTGTAATTTGAAATACAGTCCTGCCTCTCAGTTTTCTTTCTCTTTTTTTTTTACAATCTCAAGGGATGGATCCTGATGACGAACCTCGTAGGGTTTGCCCCCAGTTGATTAAAATCACCTGTTCTTTCTCAGGATCCCATCTGCACCACATGTAATACAATATAGATCCTCTATACAGATTTACGTCGTTATCTATATCGTTATTCGTCGACTTGCATGTTTAAAATTTGTTACACCTTTTAGACAATAGGATTTTAACTATTTTTTTGAGTGTGAGAAGGGATGAGAGGAAAATTGTAATTTTAAGTTTGGTTTAAATGATCTATCGTGAATTCTCACTCACGTAATGCCATTAATTTTATTACAGCTGACTGTAAACGTATAACTATGTATATGCGTATGTTCCTCATTTTAAAAGCTAAAATTTTTCTGTATTCAAAAGGTGCTACGAAAGAAAATCTATTGCTTAAAATATAAACAAAAACCCCATGCCGTGTTCTTCAGGTTGTGAAACAATGGCTCCACAGGAGTGGAGTGATAATTTCACAGAGGAACGCGAACGTGGGGGTGGGGGTATACATTGCACGGGAGACGACGAGGAGGGGGGTACCGATTACACAGTGGAGTGCCCAGGCGGCCAATTTGGTTATCGAAAGCATAAGGATGAAGCATCACTTGCCTTAGAGATCGTAAGAACACTCAATTTAGTCGAATTTATATAAATATACGTTGTATAACAGGAGCTGTGCTGTCGCTAAGAGTATTCAGATAAACAAAATTGACTGGGATAATCACAGCGGCGTTGCTGTAAATATCGTCGACATGACGTCACTTTTCCCGCCAACATTCTGTTTACTGAGCGACATGACGTCACCAACCTTCCTTCACGAGAACAGACTGTATACCTACTGTAGACTTTGCATCATAACACTTGGAGTTTGTAATAGCGTGATTGCTACGACGATATGCATGTTCATCTGTGTATGGATGGAATGCCACTCTTCACTGATATTCAATAATTCTTAACGGTTTTATTCAGCTAAGGGTCATCTTTGAAAATGAAAACACCAAAACTGTCTCGATTAATTCTTGAGCCAGACGATTTTATTCAGGCGAACTGAAAGATTAACATTTTCCTCCATTTCCCAGGACTAAAGAATATGTAGTTATTCAACAACGAAACTGAACACTTTAGATTACGAGATAACAAGAGATTTTCTGTTGGTAGGCCTGATATCTTCCTCATTCTTGCCAACCCAACCCAACAAATAAAACACAAACGGTAACTCCAATCTTAGCCCGTAAAATTGTGTTAACGTTCATATTCACCCACTTGGAAAACAAACAAACGTAGTCACAAAGTTAAAACAATTTTACAAGTTTATCGTATCTGACTTACCTGATTTTATCTTATGTTTATTTAATTATTTACTTATTTGTATAAAAATTTAAACGCTACAAACAAGAAGCTTTCATTAGAAGGGTTGGGTTGGGGATGTAAAGATGATTATTAGTATCACCAAGAGAAAATTCCTTCTATTTCTCAGTTTTTGAAAATGCAGTGTCATTACTGAGTAACTGTGACCTTGAGAAATTACGATTTCAAGTTCAAACAAGGAAAACCTTTAAACTAAACATGCAAGTACGTTGCGCATGTTGTTGCAAGGGTAAAATGAAACAAATTATTTTACTTTAAAACCAGTACAGCATTTGTACTTATGATTATTTAAGGTAAACTTTACATGATTCTATTCAGTTGGTGTTGAACCCGATTTGAATGGGATCTGATTCCTCTTACATTAAGATCTGACCCTCACTTGAATAAATCTTGTTTTGACCACAACGTTATCTATAGAAAGCGCTTTTGTTTTGGAAGTTTTTAATCTTGCATCTAATCTACTACAACAACCCTATTGATACATAATTTATGATCATTCTCTTTTCAACGAGATTATTTCCTTTGACAAGCAAATAGACTTCGGAACAAAAGAGAATATACATATTTTTTCAGGTTTGAGGAATTTTAATTTGATAAATTTACTTATTCATTTATTTATCTATTGTTAATTTATTTTATTTATTCTTACTAAAATGCCTGGCGACTTTATGTAGCTGGAAATAAGGTCTCTACGCTTAGGCTCTGTTGATACATCCAAAGTGCTGTTCCCCTCCCCCTCTCTCCCTTCCCCTCCCCCGCCCATCTCCGAGACGACAGCCATTTCCGTGTCTCGGCCTCATCAAAATGATCGTTTCCACAACCACTCAACCTTCCTAATTTCCTTCCTCCCTTCCTCTCTTTCTTCACCCTCTTCGTATTTTCTTTTTTCTTTGATGTTGTCTTCGAATTTCATCATTTCTATCACCGCCGTTACCACCACAGACATCAACATTACACCACGCACTTACAAAATCATCACCATCTTTGCTTAGACAGAAACTGTGACAGCATCAACACTGTATCCACCATTAACATCACCACCACCACCACCACCAGTATGCTACCACTACCACCATCACGCATGGTAGATAGAGGAGCCCAACATCAGCTCCACTCTGGATATGGTCGTACAAGCTCATATGATAATAATTTGAATAAAACGACCGACATGGTGACGTCAAATGTCCATACGATATTCAGAATAACATTAGAAGTGGAAACTGGTACATCAGAAGCCAGGCCGATGGAAAAAAATAATAAAAGTTATATTAAGGTTCTCTAGCACTTAACGAAGTGAATACAACGAAATGAATAGTGTTGAATACCATTCTCACTACCACTATCCTCCTCATCACCAGCTCCTCCACCATCACACACACACACCACGTAAGACAGCTCTCGTTATTACTCCCACTTGATCCAATTGCTCCTTCAAGGACCTGCATCTTCGGGACTCCCGTCTCCTTCTTCACCACAAGGGCCCTGGCGACACAAGGAAACTTCTGTGATGTCAAGGGAGCCTGACAAGGTGGTCAAGACACGTTGATGACACTGACCACGGGCGCGTTGGGGTTCGGTGTCACAAGGACACATTTGTCATGATAAAGAGGTTTGCTTGTGACACTGATGATTCCAAAGAGAGGAGTGGAAGGTCTGTGGATGATACTGAAAGGTTTGTGACACTGAGGGGGTAGTATGGTTGATGCCGATACACTGAGAAGTCTTTAACGATAAAGATGTCTTGCGAAGAGTGAAACTGAGAAAACTTTGAGTGTGTGTGTGTTTCAGTCTTGAAAATACACTGCATTACTGCAGGACCGTCGGTCTATCCCTTCGAGAACGATACAGGAATAATAAATAATTATTCAACAACGGAGGGTTGTAAAACTTCAAAACAGTGCCATTAAAAGAAAAAAAAAAAAAAGAAGCTATAAAACAAATGTGTTTACTGATGCAGAAACTTATGAAACAGTAACAATTGATACGGCTCCAAATACCAAATTGACGTGAGCAATCAATCAACTTTCCAATATTTTTATTTCCTCTTTCGTTCTCCCACCCCTAAACCCTGTACATCTTTATCTGTCCACTTTTACTATCCTTCCCGACCTAAAATCTTGCTGACCTTCACTTGTTTCATTTACAAAGGATTACAAAGGCAAAGCATGCCGACAGGAGACCTTTTGATCCATATCTAGGTCGGATGAAAAAAAAAAAAAAAAAAAAAAAAAAAAAAAAAAAAAAAAAAAAAAAAAAAAAAAAAAAAAAAAAAAAATAAAAATCATATTAATAATAAATTAAAACTATAACAATGTAAATAACAATTAAAATACATAAATAAATGCATTGGTATAGTTGAATAACAAACAAACAGGTAAATAGTAAATGATAATAAATTGACATATAACTAATAATAAATGAAAATCAGACAGACAAATTATAACAAAACAAAAACAAATAATATAACATAAATTATAATAATTACAGCATCTTACTTAGGTATTTATCTAAATGATTCTTAAAGCTTCGAACTGAACTACATTGCACTACCTGTGCAGGAAGTTTATTCCATTCATTAACTACACGGTTGGCAAAGTTGTTTCTACCTACTTCCAAATTGAATCTATTTCCGGACAGTTTGAGACCATTGTTTCTTGTCTGATTCTCATTCAATGTGAAAATTTGGTCACTTTTGATGTTGTCAATTCCCTTTAAAATCTTAAAGACCTGTATCAAGTCACCTCTGAGTCTACGCTTTTTTAGGGAAAACAGATTTATGTGCTTAAGTCGATTTTCGTATGATTTATTTTTGATATTTGGAATCAGTTTTGTGGCTCGCCGTTGTACCTTTTCCAGTCTGTCAATGTCTTTAATGAGATTCGGTGACCATACGGAAACAGCATATTCCAAATGTGGACGAACTAACGATTTATATAGCTTGTTAATGAGTGATGGACTTTTGAAATCAAAAGATCGCGCAATCAATCCCAGAATCTTATTTGCTTTCTCAGAGGCTGAAATACACTGCTTGGATGATTTGAGGTCGTTACTGATAATTACGCCGAGATCTTTTTCACTATCCACTTTTGTTAACGAATTTCCAAATAACTTGTAATCGTACTTACTGTTATTTTTACCTATGTGCATTACCTTGCATTTACTTGTGTTAAATTTCATTAGCCACTTTTCAGACCATTGCTGTAATTGATCTAAATCTTCTTGAATATCTAATTGGTTTGAGTGATCATTTGCCACTCCGCACAGTTTTGTATCATCAGCAAATTTGGAAACAGTAGATTTTAGTCCATTGTCTATATCATTTATATATACTATGAATAGAAGTGGCCCAAGAACGGAACCCTGAGGAACTCCACTTGCAACATTTTTCCATCCAGAAGTTTTTCCATTTAAAACAACTCTCTGTTTTCGACCTTTCAACCAATTACTAGTCCAACCTAATAGGCTACCACTTATTCCATGCAAAGCTAATTTAGTAAGTAGTCTTTCGTGTGGGACGGTATCAAAAGCTTTTGCAAAGTCTAGATATATTAAATCTTGCAAAGTCTAGATATATTAAATCTCAGCAAAGTCTAGATATATTAAATCACTGTTCTACTTGCACATGAATGAATCCTAGTTCTTATGATATGCCACCACCCTGGCCACGATTAGGATACTCTGAACGTCTCAAAGTGTCCACAACAGAACTCACGACGAGTTCCAAAGGCAATGGCATTACAAAGGATTACAAAGGCAGAGCATGCCGACTGGAGACCTTTTGGTCCATAACTAGGTAGGATGCGAAAAATTATTATAATGATAACTAAAATAAATATAAATTATAATAATATAAATGATAAAAGATAAAATAAACAAATGCATATAGTTGAATAATAAACAGACAAGAAAATAGCAAATAATAATAAATTGACAGATAACTAATAATAAATGAAAATCAAGTAAATAATAATCAAGAGACAAATAATTATAATAAACAAACAAACAAATAATATAAAATAAACTGGTAGACTTAAAACAACCGACGAACGAAACCTAGGACAATAACTACATTCGGACGCACTCAATACTAGTCCCCGTGACATTGGCACGATTCTAAGTGACAGGAATTGTTCATTACCGAAGACTCAAGTTGTCAGATGTAGAACAAGTATTTGAGAAGACTCCACACAGCTTACTGTCATACACTGTGACGATTCCAAAACTGAACCTTTTTCTCAAAGGTTACCCATTTTGTTGTTCTCTTTAATTATTTGTTTATTTACTTATTCATTTGTCTGTTTACATTTTCATTCATTGTGACAAAGACCAGACGGTATGGAAGAAAGTACTTCTTCGATCAGTCTCCCTTCCAACTGAATTAAATCTCCCAAGATTTACCTGCATTGAAACCTAATAAATATGTTACCGTATCAAAGCCTACATTAATTATAAGACACTTTATCAGCCCGAGGCAGAGGAAACCTGACGTGTTGTTATGCTACCAAGATCCAACGTATCTACCTCTCTATTTGACACAGCCTTCTACCGCTCTCTCTTCTCTTCTTCAACGACACTTCTCTTCTTTCTGACACTTTAATCATTGTACGTCAATGTGAGTATTACGCTAATAAGGTCAGATGGAATATTAATTTCCCTGATGTCCAAGAATGGGTGTTCTCCACGGTCTCAAACATTATACTAATTCGTAATCAGGAATTTCCCTGGCTGAGCGGGACAGGGCGTTGTTACTTGCGGCGTGAGTCGAGAGGATGGCGGTTCGAATCCTGCCGCTGGAGAAGTTGAACCTGGGGCATGGTTCAACGCTACAAAGTCTTCTGTGAGGGGCACCGTCCTAGCCTTCTGATAGGGGGGAGTTTGTCACGTTAAAACATATTGTATACAGCGCGGATCTCATATTTGGGGTGACACGTCGCTCAACTGTCTCTGAGCAAGATGGACTCTAACACTTCCCGTCTTACTAACGCATCTTTCTTCAGCGATAATCTTCAGGCTCTCTCTACCCGCTGAAACAATCCAACTCTCTGTTCTGTAGGTATTTTGTCGGCTGCTCTTGTTCTGAAAGTAGTGAATATATCCCTTCCGTTCTTAGAAAAACACAAGAAACTTCATCTTTTCAAACGGCTTCTGCCAGAGCCAACTTCTCTGCTTTTTCCTCCTTTCTTCCGCGAATCTCTCTCGCGTGGTCCTTACCTTCGACATTTACCTAACTTCGACTCTTTCACAAAAGGAAAATTTCAACCGCTCGGCTTCGAGTTAATTAACTTTGAGTCATCGTAGACGAATTTTTAATTATTCTTTTTTGTTTTCGCCTTTCTGCCGCTCTTGGAAATATGATGAAATATAAATTCACTGAACATGGCAATACGCCATATGACACATGACCCAAGGCCCTACCTCACCATACACGTTATCTGACACCCTGTGCGAAGCAGAGGTGTCATATGACACGTACGAGTGTCGCATACCTCTACCACGTCACGTCACACACACACGCACGTGATATACCCTACCACCTTCCTGTGCCATACAATTGGAATAGCATACGACGTAATACCAACATGACATACCATGTCACTCATGTGCGACAAACTACTCTGGAATCAAATCATACCATACCATTATCCCTACATGGTACCGCGTCATGACACAGTATACCATTCCGACGAGTCAAACTCAATACAGGTCGTCTCACACACACCAAACATGCTCTTATGGCGCGCTATTGATTCCTTCCGCTAACGAGGAAAAATTCACAGCTGGTGGCGTAATCGGAAGCGTGCTGGTCTCGTATTCGCTTCATTATGGGTTCAAATCCCGCACTCCTCTCCGATTCCCAGCAGTCTAATCTCATAGGACAAGGGTGACGGCGTCTGCTACAGCTACGCGACTCCTGGTGTGCGCTCCTCATCTCCTTAGCATTGATAAGGATTGCTCTTGCATGGGTCAACTTTTCTAAGACATCAAATGACCTTGACATTTCATATCATCTTGGTAGTTCACTTTGACCTCACAGGTCATGCGAGGTCGTGTCACCAGCGGTGGATCAAGGTGGGGCTTACTAGACTTCACTCAGGCGTTCCTAATCTCCAAAGTTAGGTAATTTCCTCATCCACAGGCCCCAAAATGCTCTCTTCGTTCACCACCACCAACACCTCATCCTTCTTAACCATCCCTCGGCTTGAGTGACACCCCGCCTCCATACAGGGGGTCTTCCTATTCATCCCAAGAGATTTGCGTACCACGCCTCCGCACGTGATAAAACTTTAACAAGCAAAAGGTATTAATAGTCTACCTCCTCGCATGACGATTCTTTCGATAGACCTTATCAGATGACGGAGGTCTGGGGGACCCATCTGGATTCCAGTCCGGGGCTCCATGCGACCCCAATCGACCTCTGGATTCCATCCTGGAAGCGTCACGTCTTCGCGATTCTTCTTTCTGACAAAGATGGCACCCTGGAACGCGCCGTCATCCCTGATAAACATTCTTCAACATAAGAATGGAGGAGATCCGCAAGAGACCATAGGGCCTACACTAGGCAGTTCCATGTCCATTACCACCTGTCATCCCTATCCATAAAGTTCTCATCTTCTCTTAAATCAACAAAATTGTTTCAGCGCTCGCTACATGATTACTAAGTCTATTCCATTCGTTAACCACTCTGTGGCTAAACCAGTTCTTGCCCACTTCCTTCTTAAACCTTTATTTGTCTAATTTAGATTCATTACTACGAGTCCTGACCTGCTGTCTTAATATGATGACCTTTCCTGCATCATCCAGGCACTGATGATGTGGCGTCACCGCATTCTCAAAACCTGGTTGTTAAATCTGAGATTTGGGAGGCAATTAAATCGAAGGTAAAACAAGAGCGTGTGCCCTTTAGCTTCGTCAGGTCCTACTTGAAGAAAAATATAAATAAAAGAGGTAAAACGTGCGTTTGTAGGCGGTCTGACGTCACTGGACTATTGGACATTATTATAATTATTATTATTATAATACTGTCATCATTATCATCATAACTACTATTATTATTGTTATCATTATCATTCATTAGTTATTATCATTGTTATCATCATCATTTATTATTATTATTATTACTGTCGCCGATTTTTCACAAAAATTGACACACTGCACATTGGGCACATGGCAAATGTATCCTAAGAATCTTGAGATACTGAAGTGGAACAGGGGTGGAAACGAGAGAAAATGTAGAGGAAGAGAAGGAGGAGGAGGAAGAGGAGGAGGTAGAGAAGGGAATCTGGCATGAGAAATGGAGAAGAGGGGGGGGGAGAGGAAGGTAAAGGAAGGAACGCCAGTTGCACTCTTCACAGTATGGATTAATGTAAACCTGAATCTGGAACAACAATGAAAGCCCGCAATGTACATTCCTACAAATAACAGATATACCACAAAACTGAGCATATCAACAAGTCACATCACATTTCCGTGGCAAATAAAACTGTAGTTACTCGCCCACTTTGGAAGAATTTGAGCAAAGTATGCAATTATCCAGTTGATTAAAGAGAGAGAGAGAGAGAGAGAGAGAGAAACGCTGTCGTCTTTATGAATTCCCTTCAGGCCAACACAAACCGACCTGACTCAACTGGAGGAAGCCCAAACCAAATAATTAAAACCTATTTCCAATAGGAGTGGCATTGCCAACGCCACACAATTTTAATCATTTGACAAAAAGAAAAATTCAATATTTTCTCTGCGATCTCCCCACAACAGCAGACGTTTGCGGACAACTAGCACCCTCTGTTGTCGACAATATGAACTTGTTTCCATTCTTCCGGTCCCAATCCCCCAATCCTAATGGTGAAAAGAAAGGGGTCAACAAGAAGGGTACAGGTGCTTTAGTACCTGTCTGTACTGAGATTAGGAGTAGAAACAGGGGCAAAGAGGAATATGGAGGCAAAGTTTCCGAGGATATAGCGAAAGAACAATGTAAAAACAGCTCAATATCTCAACCGTAATTATGGATCCTATTAAGATTTTTGCCTGAAATGTGATCACTGAAGACTAAATTGTGTTTCTCGTCGTATCTAGTGTACATGTATGTACACATACATCCCAACGTCAAGTACACATGTATACATTACATGCATGCACACATACATAAGAAGATATACGTTCATATGAAAAAAAAAGGCGAGTGAGCATAGATGAAAATTCGCCAGTTCACCATCTTAGGTCAGCTACGGTTAACATGACCTGGTATAACATCTTCCTAATTGTTATCGTAACCATAGTGACATACGTAACACACAAACATATAACATGCACACACACACACACTCATACGAGGTGAATACATGAAACTTAAATGAAATGGCTAAAATGTCGATTAAAAAGCGACAACTGGTACAAACACACGCATATATACTATATATATATATATATATAATAGCGACTTAACTGAACACTGGAATGCACGTTAATTTCTTTCGTTGCACAATTATTTTCGTTACGTGCACAAAATGATAACAAAATTTCCGGGAAAAGTACAATTTCATATAGAACAATATGACTTAACGACGATGGCATCTGAAAAAGAAAACATGTGTCCCATATTAAATAGGAGCTATTGCGGCAATACACACACACACACACACACACATATATATATATATATATACATACATACATACATACATGAAACCCTGTACTCTATAACTTTGTCGCTTTCGATAACGATCCAACTGCCAGAACTGGTGAAACATCTGTGATGCATCAGACACCTGCTTACATCTGCGCAGCCCCACTATGACGCAACCGTGACGTCACTGGATGACGTCAAATGTGACAAATGTTCCTCTTATATGGTCCGTAAGGGAACAATTCCTGAATCAAAACATTTTAGAAGACTATTCAGAAAGAAAAAAAAAATGTCACCGATCACAGATTCTCGATGTGATCACAATGGCATACGAACGACACAGTCGCTCGTGAAAAATAATTAAAAATGTGTACATTGCTGATAGCACGAATGCTGTTGCTGGAGATGAAATTCCACAGCAAAGTTGCCACTGTGATCTATACCAGTTCCCACAAATGAGATTTTTTTCCACAAAATTCCCACAAGGAAATCTGGATATCCACATTTTTCCCACAAAAAGGAATTATTACATACACAAATAAGTTCATTGCAACTAATAACTATTCAAATTCTACATATAATTCTTCAAAATTCTCCCACAAATTTGTGGAAAATTCCCCCCAAAATGGCACTAATGTTCCACAGTGTAATCACGTGTATTACACCCTTATCGTCCACCACAGCACTGGCTAGAAGGCGAAATGCTGTCACACGCTTCACGCCAAACGTCGGTTGAATGTCAGCCTTGATATTCGACCGTTTTCTGTTACACACGATACCTACCGTTTAGTCGATGGAGCGCCACAAACACCAAACCGGTTTTGCAGTTAACTTGTTACCTCTGAATACACTTGTCAAGCATCAAGAAAGGAGGTCAATTAAGATCACGCCCAACAGAAATGAATAAAGACAATTGACCAATTCTTCTTAAACTTACAAATAACCTTCAAAATAATCCCCCAGAATTGTTAGACAATTTTGGTATAAAAAAAAAAAGTCTTAATAAAAAATAAGCATAAAAAATTTATCAATATTATACTTCATACAATCGTATGTTGTATAATAAATCTTAGCTTA